>NC_048445.1:9764346-9936846 GCF_004353265.1 Vitis riparia
TGCCATAACTAGGTGCCCATGGCACATTGGCGTTGCTGTCCATGTCTAGGAGCCCATGGACCAGCCCTTTCACTGCCCTTCCCATGCCTTGCAAGCCATAAGAGGTAGCATATCATGCCCATGTCATGCCCGACCCTCTTGCCTTATAGCAGCCATGCACCATCATGTCTGTGTCAACCCTTCTTGTTGTCTCTGCATCATCAAGTTGTCTCCTTGCCGCTGGCACGTTGAAGTGTGCTGCCAATGTCTTAGGCACCCATGGGTTAGCCCTTGCAAGGCTTTGCCCCACCTTGCAAGTCTTAAGAGTTAGTTATGCCACACCAATGTCATGTCTTGCCCTCTTGTCATGCATCAGCCATCATGTTTGAAATGTCTTTGTTAATACAGTAGCACCGTGTCACGTCCAAGCCCCTCCTTGCTACAACAACAGACCATGGCATTGCACCATGGCTTGTCATTCCCACACACAAGGCATTGCACCCTTGTGTCATGCATCAGTCACCATGTCTAAGTCACCTTTGTTGCTTCAGGAGCACTGTGCTGCGTCCAAGCCCATCTTGGTGCAACAATGAGCCATGACATTGTGCCCATGGCCTATCATTTGACCACACAGGGCATTGCACCCTTGTGTGTCAAGCCACCTCATTGCATAAGGCATTGTGCCCTTGTGCCACTGTCAAGAGGAGTGACTGCTCTGTGCCCCGTGCCATTGTGGCCATGGATCACATTCCACCACTTGTCATGAAGTCCATGTGTGGGTGCTAGCAAGGCTTGCCCGTGTGCCTTGCCCATGTTGAGGCCTTGTATAAGTGGTCCTCTGTAGCTTGCTCAAGCACGTGCTGCCTGACACTATCCTGTGCCAGCACATGTTGCACCACCAGTCATCGCCATTCCACTCATATGATGCATCCAACCTCTGATCCCACCTAGCTTCTCTCCTGGGGCCCTCATGGGTGCAAGGTGCCTACCCATGAGGCCTTTAGTGCTGTGTCATCAAAGTCAAGGGGGTGACAGATTGCTTTTATATACTGAAATTTGCAATAGTTTATTGAACTTCATTTGAATCTTGGACTGCTTTTCTTCCACCAAAAAAGGATAAAGAAGCTTTAAGTTTCTATTGTTTCTGAGTTTAGTTGTGCTTTGTGGCTATGTTAGGTTTGACGACACAAACCCAGAAGCTGAAAAGAAAGAGTATATTGATCATATTGAAGAAATTGTCCAATGGATGGGTTGGGAACCTTTCAAGGTATAATTTATGATCTAGATTTAATGTCATAGGTTGTGCCTTTCTTTGGGCAACATTTGATATCAATTGGCATTTTGCAGATCACCTATACCAGTGACTATTTCCAAGATCTTTATGATCTAGCAGTGGAGCTGATAAGAAGGGGCCAAGCTTATGTTGATCACCAGGTTGCTTACTAAATATAAATTATATGATTGATTTCATACATAAATCTGATATTTTTTTATTTCATTCCTTATAATTAATTCTTGGATACTGCTAAATAATCCTACAGTTATCTGTTTTGACTTCCTTATAATTAATTATTGGAGACTGCTAAATAATTCATGATTGAGCACCATATCTTGATCCCAATCGCTAACTGATATCCAGGTTCTGGGGTTGTGTAATTTCGGAACATTGATTTCAGTCATAATGGTGCTCAAGAAATGGTGATTTCTTTTCTGATGTTAGTTCTTTTGTTTTGCATTCATGACGTTTTTCTATAGTTGAGAAAAGTTATCTAAAAAGGCATTGATTGCAGACACCTGAAGAGATAAAAGAATATAGGGAAAAGAAGATGAATAGTCCTTGGAGGGATAGACCAATCGAAGAATCATTGAAACTGTTTGATGAAATGAGACGAGGCATGATTGAAGAAGGCAAAGCTACGCTTCGGATGAAGCAAGACATGCAGAGCGATAATTTTAATATGTATGACCTTATTGCATATCGCATCAAGGCAAGTCTGTACTCATGGACATCTTAACTATTTCAACATGAGTAGTTACTAATTGATTTCACTTCTTTTGTCCAGTTTACTCCTCATCCACATGCTGGAGACAAGTGGTGTGTTTATCCAAGTTACGATTATGCTCATTGCATTGTAGATTCTCTTGAGAACATCACTCATTCAGTATGCTCCCTTGCCCTTTTATCCTCCATTTTTAATGTGTGTATTTTCTTATTACATTTTGCAATAACTATTTTAAGAGTTCGTTTCTTGAAATTTTGATATCTATATGTTTAGGGAATGTTTTATCCTGTTCATAAATGTTTAACTGAAGTCAGGTTTGAAAAACATATGCATCTTAACCTTCCAAGTATCATTGCAATGTTCACCAAATTGTAATGTACCTGAACTCCAGCCACATGGAATTCTGGGGAGGTTCTGACAGCTCCATTTCAAGAAAATTATAAATGATATCTCAACCAAGAAGAGATCTTGAAACTGGCAGAAAGATATTTTATCAGAGATCTTGAATTTCTCAAGGAAATTTAAGACCACATAGATTTTCTTTCTTTCCTTATGTTGATGCTAAAGGATCGGTAATTTTCTTCCATAGGTCATTGCTTATACAAATCCAGTGCATGATCCTTTCTTGCTGTCCAACATTTTTGTAGAAAAGGAAAAAAGAAAAATGTCGTATATTAATTGAATAAGGAAGGGAAACTAGCTTCCTTTTATAGAAAAACTATAACAAATCAAACTAAATCTACAGCTGTACACCCAAATTTTTAGGAACAAAATAAATTTAAAATATACAATTTATCCCTAAAAAACAGCAACAACTTATCCTTAAAAAACAACAACAAATTATCCATAAAAAATAGGTAACAACCAGATCAGAAAAATTTTGATATGATTGAGATTCTCAACACTACCCCTCAAGCTGGCTTGAAGATGTCATTCATGGCTAACTTGCTTACTAGATCATCAAATTGCTTTTTTGGCAATCCTTTAGTGAGTATATCTACAAGTTGTTCAACCGTAGGTATATAGGGCATAACAATCAGTCCATTTTCCAGTTTCTCCTTGATAGAATGTTTATCAACCTCGACATGTTTAGTTCTATCATGGAGTATTGGATTATGTGCAATGGCAATGACAGCTTTATTATCACAAAAGACCTTCATAGGTAAAGGGCTAGCAACCTTAAGTTCTTCAAGTAATTGTTTAATCCACAAAACTTCACAAATGCTGTGGGCTATGGCTCTAAACTCAGCTTCAGCACTACTTCTAGCCACGACACTTTGCTTTTTACTCCGCCAAGTCACAAGATTGCCTCCAACAAAAGTATAATACCCCGAAGTTGATCTCCTATCAATTACACTTCATGCCCAATCTGCATCAGTAAACACATCCACTCAGAGATGTCCTCGGTTCTCATATAGAAGTCCTTTTCTTGGAGTCCCCTTTAAGTACCTTAAAATTCTGTACACTGCGTCAAAGTGTCCCTAATTTGGCGAGTGCATGAATTGACTCACCATGCTTACCACAAAAGCAATATTGGGACGAGTATGCGAGAGATAAATAAGTCTCCCAACTAGGTGTTGGTATTTCTCTTTGTCAATCACCTCTACTGGACTTGCTGGTTGAAGTGTCAAATTTGGTTCTATAGGAGTTTTTGTAGCCTTACATCCAAGTAAACCTGTTTCACATAATAAGTCAAGTATATATTTTCTTTGAGAAATGAAAATACCTTTCTTGGATCTAGCAAACTCCATACCAAGAAAGTATCTCAGGGGACCCAAATATTTTATCTCAAATTCACGAGTTAAAGCTTTCTTCAATCTCTCAAGTTTTAGATTGTCATCACCAGTTAGAATAATGTCATCCACATAAACTATCAACACAACAATTTTTCCTTCTCTTGAGTGTTTATAAAACATTGTATGGTCAGCTTGACTTTGAATATATCCTTGAAGCTTGATTACTTTTCCAAATCTCTCAAACCAAGCCTTAGGAGACTGCTTAAGGACCATACAAGGACTTTTTTAATCAACAAACCTTTTTTTTTTTTCTAGCTTTTCTTCGAAACCCGATGGTAAATCCATAAACACTTCTTCCTCCAAATCGCCATTTAAGAAAGCATTTTTCACATCTAATTGGTGTAAAGGCCAATTAAAATGTACTACAAGAGAAAGTAAAATTTGAATGGAATTGATCTTTGCAACAGGTGCAAAGGTCTCTTGGTAGTCAATTCCATAGGTTTGTGTGAAACCTTTGGCTACTAACCTTGCTTTATATCTTTCAATGCTACCATCGGGCTTACACTTGATTGTGAAAACCCATTTGCATCTCACTGTCTTCTTCTCCTTAGGTAAATCAACAATTTCCCATGTTCTAGTTTTTAAAAGAGCATTCATTTCTTCTTGAATTGCTGATCTCCACTTCGAGTGTCCTAGTGCTTCCTGTATAGTTCTACGAATGAATAAGTGAGAGATATTTGAAGTGAAAGCTCTATATTTTCTTGAGAGTCTTTGATAAGATAGATATTTGGCAATGGGATATTTGGTTCAATTCCTAACTCCTTTTCGAATTGCAATAGGGATATCAAGATCAGAAATAGGTAAAGGGGTGGAGTCCGTAGGAAGATTACTTGGATTTTGAGAACTAGGAGCTGATGATTGACCATGCTCAAGATTGACTTGATTATTCTCAGTATTAGAATTAAACTTGCACCTAGTGTAAACACGAAGCTCAGTGGACATAGGTTATTGAGTTTCTCCCCTTGTTTGTGATGCAATTTTTTTTGGCATTGATAAATCAGTATTTCCCCCTTCTCCACTAATTAAAACATTTGTTTTTTGATTTATTACAGGAAGAAAAATACTAGGTTTTGGTTGTTCTTGTTGCCAAAACTGATCTTCATTAGAGCTCTCCCCCTAAAGAGTAGCTTTGTTATAAAAGGGAATATTTTCAATAAAGTTGACATCCATACTAACATGAATTTTCCTAGTGGTAGGATTAAAACACTTATGCCCTTTTTTATTAGGAGCATAACCTAGAAAAATACATTTTTTGGTTCTTGGATCAAATTGGATCGAAGATGAATTGGCACATGGACGAACACTATACAATCAAAAATTTTTAAGGGTAAATCTGAGGTGAGGTGTGTGTTTGGAAAAGTATTCTTAAGACTTTGTAAAGGTGTTGCATAGTTTAGAACTCTTGTAGGCATTCTATTAATCAAATAACAACTTGTTAAAATTGCATCCCCTCAAAGGTGTGTAGGAACATTCATATGAAGCATAAGAGCTCTACCTACTTCAAGTAAATGTTTGTTTTTACGTTCTGCAATTCCATTTTGTTGAGAAGTGTCCCTATAAGTTGATTGATGTAAAATACCTTTCTCTAGCAAAAAATCATCTAAACAATCATTATAAAATTTTGTTCCACTGTCACTCCGAAGAATGCTTATTTTGGTTTGAAATTGGTTTTCAACCATAGAATAAAAATCCTGAAAGAATTTTACAATCTCAGACTTAGAGTTCATTAGATAAAGTCAGCATAGGCGTGTGTGATCATCAATAAACCTCACGAACCATTTTTTTCCCAGGTAAAGTAGTAATCTTAGAAGGACCCCAAACATCACTATGTATCAAATAAAAAGGCTTTAAGGCACAATATGATTTTATTTTATAAGAATTGCGTGGCTTTTGGCCAAAAAACAAGTTTCACAATCAAAAGAGGTACAATCCAATCCTTTAAACAAACCTGGAAACAAATGTTTTAAGTAGAAAAAACTAGGATGTCCTAATTTGTTATGCCATAGCATTATTTGATCATGCACAGGGATTAAACAAACACTACCAATAAAAACCTGAGCTTGTTTATTCTTAAACTGGTTGTCATCAAAATAGTAGAGATTGTCGATCAATCTAGCATTGCCAATCATCATCCCCGAGTTCAAATCCTGGAATTCACAAAGAGAGGCACAAAAAACAACACGACAATTAGAATTATTAGATAAACGACTTATGGATAAGAGATTACAAGAGAGTTTTGGGACATGTAAAACGGATTGTAAAACAATCTTATCAGACAAACGAATAGAGCCTTGCCCAACAATAGAAGATAAACTTCCATCTGCAATACGTACTTTTTTATTTCTAGAATAAGGTGTATAAGAAATAAACAAATGAGATAAATTAGTCATGTGGTCAGAGACACCTGAATTTATGATCCAAGGTGCAGATAATGAAAGAGAATCTGCACACGAAAGACTACCTGACTGAGCTAAAGATGCTATAGGAGTACCAGGTGTCGGCGGAGTAGGTTTTAGCAGCTGTAGCAGTTGGTCTAATTGTTCTTTGCTCAATGAGGGTGCCTAGGCAGCATGTGCTTTAGCAGGGAAATGATTAGAGTTGCCTTGCTTATTAGTCTTCCATTCAACGAGCTTCCAGTCAGCTGGCCTCCCATGTAATTTCCAACAGGTTTCATGAGTGGTGTGGTTTATTACAATGATCACACTAGACTCTTGGCTTGTCATCCGAATGACGCTGGTTATTAGGATTGTGAGAAGCCGCTGCTGCAGTGCCCAATAAGGTTGAGTTTTCCATAGCTCCAGAGAGCTTCTTCCCAAGCATAACATTCCTCCGACTTTCCTCACGACACATTTCAGAGTACACTTCACCTATAGAAGGGAGATGTTGCCAACCAATGATTCTACCCCAAACTTCATCAAACTCAACATTAAGCCCAACTAAAAATTTGAATATCCTTGAACCTTCTTCCGTCTTCTTAAAATAGTTACAATCATCTGTATTTTTCCACTCATAGCCATTGAATAAGTCAAGATCCTGCCATAAACCCCCAAGCACATTAAAATATTTGGTAACTGAATTCTCACCATGACAAATATCGCCCAATTTGAGTTGTAACTCATAGATTTGGGACTGATTTCCAAGGTCTGAATACATCTGAATAATGTTGTCCCAAAGAGCTTTGGCAGTAGGATAACACATATAATTCAAGCTAATCTCCTCCTCCATGGAATTTACCTACTCGTTTGATTCCATGGTAGTTGTTATAACTTTAAATATCTTCTTTGTTCTTATATATGGTAGTAAGGTTTTTTCCTCCATTGGATGGCTATTTCCTTACCTGCATGTTTTTCTTTTAAATTGAAATGTGACATTTGTCATTTATCCATCTCTGGTTAAATCTTGTGCAGCTTTGCACGCTTGAATTTGAGACACGGCGTGCTTCTTACTACTGGTTATTACATGTGTTGGGTCTTTACCATCCCTATGTGTGGGAGTACTCGCGGTTGAATGTCACTAACACAGTGATGTCAAAGCGTAAGGTGTGCTGATGCATTGAACATCTATATATGCAAAGCTTGAAACTAAGCTTTTTGTGTTTATATTTTATCACATGTTGACTCTAATGTGCTGTTGCAGTTGAACCGCCTGGTGACAGAAAAGTGGGTTGATGGTTGGGATGATCCTCGTCTTATGACATTAGCTGGTTTGCGACGTAGGGGGGTGACTTCAACATCAATAAATACTTTTATTCGAGGAATTGGAATCACTAGAAGGTTGGGCATATTTTGTTTGGGCATATCTAAAGATTTACCAAATATCTTTAGTTTCTTATCTTTTTATTTAGTATTATCATTGATATTCGTTATACTTTGTGGTACAGTGATTGTAGTATAATTCGTTTGGACCGCCTCGAGTATTATATAAGAGAAGAGCTAAACAAAACAGCCCCTCGGACGATGGTTGTGCTACATCCACTTAAGGTTCTGTGTCTTGTCTGATGCCATTTTCTTTGGGAACACAATTCTGTCTCAGTTTCTGACTGATCCATTCTCTATATTCAGGTTGTTATTACCAACCTAGAAGATGGCTCAATAACAGATCTTGATGCAAAGAAATGGCCTGATGCTCAAGA
The DNA here is from genome assembly GCF_004353265.1 of Vitis riparia. NCBI lineage: Eukaryota > Viridiplantae > Streptophyta > Magnoliopsida > Vitales > Vitaceae > Vitis > Vitis riparia. Next base: position 9,772,257 of record NC_048445.1, read on the forward strand.
GGATGATGCATCTGCTTTTCACAAGGTAACTGGTTTTTTGAACAAGAATTATAGTTCTAGTTTTCTAGTGGATAATACCAATTTGTAAATTCATGACTTAATTATCTCCTATGGTGTAAGTTTGTTTTGGTTGTACATAATTTATATTTGTGTGCTCAATATCAAAATAATTTTTTACCAGATTTCTTTTTGGATTTCTTTAATTTTTTTATTTTTTTTTTACAATTGATATTAATAACAGTAATGAGGGTCCATTTGTATTGTTATGAGCATTGAAATCACTTTGATATTCTTTTGAGGATTAGATTATTTTTTATGTCAATAGAACCAAAAACCAAAACTGTGAATCCTTGTTTCAGCTACATAGTATAGGTTTTATGGAAGAAAGAATGAGCTGTTTGAATTTGAAGCTATTTTGTGACTGGCTCTCAACTCATATTAGTTCTCTATGCCTTGATGCAAATTTCTGGAGGCTAGTTGGTGGCAAAGTAGAGGAACCCACCATTAACTATGTAACTCCATATTCAAGACTTGGATGTTCTAAACTGTCAATAATTTTTCTTTTGCTGTTTTCATTTTAGGTGCCCTTTTCCAAAATTGTATACATTGAACAGTCTGATTTTCGGATGAAAGATTCAAAAGACTACTATGGGCTTGCTCCTGGAAAATCCGTCCTACTCAGGTACTTGTAAAATTATAGAAGTTATATTTTTTGTATTCACTTATCAGATATCCCATAAAATGAGAATCTTTTTCATGCATGCAGGTATGCATTCCCTATAAAGTGCACAGAAGTGATCCTTAGTGATGATAAGGAGACCGTGGTTGAGGTCCGGGCAGAGTATGATTCTTCGAAGAAGACAAAGCCAAAGGTTTTTGTCTTGCTGGCATTGGCTGTCATTTATACATGAATCTTCTTTTTGGTTCCCAAATCATAGTGCTTTATGCGCTTTATCATGCAGGGAGTTCTTCACTGGGTTGCTGAAGCTTCCCCTGGACTCAATCCACTTACAGTGGAAGTCAGATTGTTTGACAAACTGTTCCTCTCTGAGTTGCAAACAGGAATCTCATAAATTTCTGCTTATGTTCCTCCTAAGAAAATTATTTTTGAGTTCTTATGAGATTTCCTATTATTGCATCAGAATCCTGCTGAACTTGATGATTGGCTTGGTGATCTGAACTCACAGTCCAAAGTGGTTGTACCCAGTGCATATGCTGTACCATCACTTAAAAATGCTGCAGTTGGAGACAGATTTCAATTCGAAAGGCTTGGTAGACACTAAACCCCCTTTTTAGTTAATATTTTGCATATTGAATAACTTGTAACCTAAGTAGTCCAGGAACCTTTAAATGGAAGCTATATCCCTGTTGATCACTGTGTCAGAGTGGACACTTGCCTGACATATCACCACTTGTTCTCAACAAGTGTGGGACACATCCTGAATTTAAAATAAAATTTTTGACATCATACACATGATTGACCATTGTCAAACTGGCTTTTGACATGCCATTCTGCATAAGCTCCCATCTCTATGTGAAAAATGTCCAATTGAGGGCGAAACAGTGAAAAGAATGATTCAGGTTAAATAAAGAATATAAAACTAAGCTTAGTGTCACAACTTGCTCTCTAAGTATCACATGGGTGCTTAGGATACACCTGAGTCCATGACATTAGGCTGGTAAAATTTTGGAGAACCAGATCATTAAAAAAAAAAAAAAAAAAAAAAATGCTTGGAAGGTGACAGCTACATCATCTAACCTTTTATCCCTTTGAAATTTCTATGTTTTCTTGATCTTTGATAGAGGTGTACAGGAACATATCTTTTTGTTATAGCATCTTTGATTTTTCAGATCAGATAGGTTTCATAATTTATCTTCTAGCATTCTTCCTTTTCAGGAAAAATACATCAAATATCCCTGTCTTCAGAATTTTCATAATTTCTCTTGAAAATAATGTGTACTTGTGATATTTATGTATACCGAATATACTTTTATTTCTTTTTTATTCTTTGTACAATAATTTGTACTTCAATCAGAGGTTTTAAATATATGATTCTATATTAATATTCAACTTACGTACCCATGGATACTTATTAGTAGTGGACCCTATTTTCACCATTCACCTACACCGTTGTCATGAATGCATTTCTTTTAATAATTTTTTTTTTATTATTTCTTGATGTAGTATTATTTATCTTGATTCTTGAAAAGTTTTATTCAATGTTTTGATCATAGTTCCCATCATTTCATTTAAAAAAACTTTCCATATGATATTTCCTTTATAATTTTTACATCTAAATGGTTTACATTTCTGTCAATATCAATGTTTTGAACCTTAGTTTGTAATCACTGAGCATAAAGGTTCAACTGAAGTTGTACTGGAAACATTTTTAGTACATCATACAATGGAATTTTGGAGCAAACATTTCTTAAGATTTTCATTTGTCTTCAGCCATTGGTAGACCAGCCTTCTTCTTGTTGATGTTATCGTTACTAATACAATGGCATGCTTTACCACTCCTTGTGAACCATAGAACTTAGACCTACCAAGCTCCACCCTGCACTCCCATTTCATCAATTTGAATGTAATTTCTCCAAAATACATGTGGTTATTTCATACATTGTTTCCCAGTCTAATTGTTTGTGTGAAATGTGCAATTCTAGGCTATTTTGTTGTGGATAAGGACTCGACTCCGGAAAAACTCGTCTTCAACCGCACGGTTACACTGCGCGATAGCTACGGTAAAGGTGGGAAGTAGGTGGCCTGCCATGGAATGGAGGCTGGAGCCCGGAGGAAAGAAACAGCAGTTACACATGTTTTGAATACTATTCAACATTCAATTACACCAAATATATGCATTTCAGTTGAATCCCTTTCTTCAATTTTGTACTTTTTAGTTTTGACATGGAGAAACTAATTCAAGTTATATTAATAATATTATTAGTTAAAGCTGGTGTAAAGAGGCTTCTCTTCAAGTGTTCAATGCTATGTTTGGTTTGTGGAAAATTTGTGGGAAACTGGAATTTTTTAATTATATTTGATTTTGTTTTTTTAGAATAATCAAACAGAAAAAAAAACTATTTTCTTTTTAGCGTTTTTTTTTCTTTTCTTAGTAATTTTTTGACACCAAACATGAATAAGGATGCTGGAAAAGAAGATGCAGGGTCCACTTGAAATCAAGCAGGGAAAAATTCTGGAGGAAGAAACTTATAATACAGGAGCTGCTCTGGTTAGTTTGGCTGATTGATCCTTCCAAACTGCTGGTTTCAACCTTCCTCAAAATTTCCGTTTCTTTCTATTTGCTTAGCCTGTAGTATCTGGTTTGCTGCTTTAGGTACAAGCACCGTACCTTTTACGAGAAGGTTATCTTTTTGTTTTTGAAAAATATGAGGAGAGAAAATAGAGGAAAGTAAAAGAAAAGAAAGAAAAAGTGAAAAATAAATTATGTTTATATGTTATTTCAATTGAATATTACTTATTTCAACTATTTTATATAAAAATTAAATAATTTAAAAATATATATATTTTTAATTAATTTTAATTTTAATTTCAATTTATTTTATTTATTATTTTTCAAAGGTAAATCAAATATAAGAAATTTTTTTTTTTTTTTTCCTTGAAGGGCTGTGTGGAAATATAGGGTTTATTTACATGATGCATAACTTATTCATAGTGAAGTTGGTACCCTTTTTGAATGTAAATGTGGAGAATTTGAAAATCGGTTGAATTTGTTATAAAACGAGAATAAATCTGATGTAAATAAAATAGAGATAAATATATATATAATGGGGAGAAAGGTATGAAAAAGTTGAGAGAATGAAATGAAGAGAAAACAAGAGAGAGAGAATGAGACTTTAGAAGACTTCTTTTCTCGAGCTGTCTTTGTACAAGAGATGGAGACTTTTTATAGGTCTCACATAAGTCCTCCATTAATGCCTCTATTTATTCATATTAATGGGGGAGCATTAATGGAAGACTCATTATGTTGTTTAATAAGGGGGTAAGTGGTGGCATTTACCTTTCATTTACAACACTCTCCCTTGATGTCTACCACACTAAAGAATGTCTCATTAAAACCTTACTAATAAAAAACCTTATGAGAAAAACCTAACGAAGGGGGAAAAAAAGTACAATATTTTTATAATTTTTTAAGCTGCTTTTGGTCTATTAGAACTATCTTATTAAAAACATTATTAATAAAACCCAGTATGACAAAACCAAGATGAACGGAAAAAGAGTTCAGTACATTAACACCCTTTTACAAGCATACTCCTCATATCAATATTCTTAACTTGACACATTCCAATCTTGTGTATTAACTTCTTGAATGTTAAGGTTTGAATGACTTTGTGAATAAATCTACTAGATTGTCACTTGAGCATATTTGTTGAATATCAATTTCACCACTCTTTTGGAGTTCATGTGTATAAAAGAATTTTGGTGAAACGTGGTTAATTATATCTCTTTTAATATAACCCCTTTTTATCTATTAACGCATGTATCATTATCTTCAAATAATATTGTCGGGTCACCTTTAATAGAAGAGAGTACACATGTTTCCCGAATATGTTGGATTATAGATCTTAACCATATACATTCACAACTTGCTTTGTGAATTGCAAGTATTTTGGAATGATTTGATGATATGACCACCATTGTTTGTTTAACAAATTTCCATGAATTAATAGTACCATTGCAATTGAACACATATCATGTTTATGATCTACCTTTATGTGGATCTAAAAGGTATCCTATATTTGCATATCCAAGCAATTATAGTTTTGATTTCCTTAAGTAAAATAAACTCATATTAGTACTTGCGTGAAGATAGCGCCATATATATTTGATACCATTCCAATGTCTTCGGGTTGGAGTGAAATTGTATCTTGTTAATAAATTGACACAAAAAAAAAGGCAATGTTTGGGTGTGTACAATTAGCAAGATAAATAAGTGCACCAATAGTACTAAGATATGGTACTTTAGGACCAAGCAATTGTTCCCTTTTTCGCAAGGACGAAATGGGTATTTTTTTCAAGTCAAATGATCGGACAACTATTGGAGAACTTAAAGGATGTGTTTTTCCATATAAAAACTAAAAATTTTCTTAATGTATGTTATTGATGTACTAAAACTCCCTTTGGAAAATGATCAATCTACAAGGCGAGACAAAATTTTGTTTTTCCAAAATCTTTCATCACAAAATTCTTTTCTTTTTTTTCAAATAATTTTTTGTTCTTATGGATTCTTCAGTAATCCCAACAAGATTTAAGTCATCAACATACACTGCAATAATTAAAAATCTAGTTTATGATTTTTTAATAAAAATTCATGGACATATAAGGTTATTCAATACCCTTTTTTTAACAGGAATTTGCTAAGGCGATTGTACCACGTGTCCAGATTGCTATAATCCATACAAGGATCATTATAACTTGATTGAGTATATACTATGAGGCTTTGTACTATTTGTTTCAGGCAATTTAAATCCTTCAGGATTTTCATGTATATATCATTATCCATGGAGTCATACAAATATGTTGTAATAACATCTATGAGATGCATATTTAGTTTTCCTAAGACTGCCAAGTTAATTAAGAAACGAAATGTGATTATGTCCATGATAGGAGAGTATGTTTCTTCATAGTTAATACCAGGTCTCTACGAGAAATCTTGTACTACTAATCACGTTTTATATCTTATGATTTCATTATTCTCATTGAGCTCTTGTACAAATACTCATTTATACCCAATAGGCTTTACATCTTTAGGTGTTTGGACTATAGGTCCAAAAACTTCTTGTTTTGTTAATGAGTTTAACTTTACCTGCATATCTTCTTTCCATTTTTGCCAATCATTTCTATGTTGGCATTCTTCCACATTTCATGGTTCAAGATCTTCATCATTTCTTATGATATTATAGGTCACTTGGAAAGCAAAAATATTATTAATAACAATATTATTTTGATCTCATTTTTCTCCTGTTTGTATATAACTTATTGAGATATCACAATTTTTAAGTATTTGTGTCTTTTTAAGGGCTACTTATTCAATATGTGCCCCTTTAGGGGCTTTTTGTTCAATATGTGCCTCTTCAAGGGCTTTTTACATTATTTGTGTCTTTTTTGGAGCTATAGATTTATCAATTTTAGATTGATCAGTCATTTTGATGACCTTTTCTAGAATGTCAAGTTTTCCTGATATTTTCCTTTTCTGGGGAGTTACATCATTTGAGTTGACAGGTCTACCACGCTTCAGACGTATCTTAGATTCATTAGTTAACTATTCTACAAGAATATCAATCCGTGTTGGAGTATTTGCAGTAGGGATATGTGACTTTGTCACTTTCTTTGTATCAATGAATGCATCTGGTAATTGGTTCGTAAGATTTTTCAAATTGATGATCCTTTGAACTTCTAGTTCACATTGATTTGTACGAGGATCAACATAAAACATAGTTGATGCATTCTAAGTAATTTTTCGTCGTTCTTCTGGAATCGACTTTTCTCCCCCTAATGTCGGGAAAACGCTTTCATTAAAATGACAATTCGCAAAGTAAGTTGTAAAAACATCGTATGTCAAAGATTCAAGATATCTAATGACAAATAGAGAATCAAAACCTACATAAATCCCTAGTCATTGTTGGGGACACATTGTAGTGTGTTGTGTAGGTGCAATTGGTACATATACTTTACAACCAAAGATCTGTATGTGAGAAATATTTGGTTGTTTTCCAAGTATGAGTTACGAAGAAGAGTATTCATGGTAAGTTGTAGGTTGAACACGGACTAAAGATACAACATGAATAATAGCATGTCCCCAAGCAAAAATAGGTAATTTGGTTTTCATTAGTAATGGTCGAGCTATTAATTGGAGACATTTGATGAAGGATTCTGCTAAACCATGTTGCGTATGAGTATGAGCAACAGGATGCTCAATATTTATCCCTACTGACATGCAATAGTCAATGAATGTTTGAGAAGCAAATTCACTAGCATTATCTAAATGTATTGTCTTAATTGGATAATCTAGAAATTATACTCATAATTTGATCATTTGTATAAGGAGCCTAGCAAAGGCAACATTACGTGTGGAAATGGGACAAATATTTGACCACCTAGTAGATACATCTATTAAGATCATAAAATAATGAAATAGTCCACATAGTGGATGAATAGACCCACATATGTCCTCATGTATTCTTTCTAAAAAGACTAATGACTCAAATATGACTTTAATAAAAGATTGTCTAATTATCAATTTACCTTGTGAGCAGATAAGACATGAGTATTCGATGGGTAAATGAATCTTCTAGTTCTTTAGTAGATGCATGTGAGTGTTCTATTATTCGACTCATCATTGAAGACCTTGGGTGACCTAGCCTATCATACCAAATGATAAAAACTTTAGGGTTGTTGAACTTCTAGTCCACGAGAACATATGATTCAGTAGGCTTTATATTTGTATGATACAACTCAGAGAAAAAAATCGAGAGTTTTTCCACTATAAGCATTTGGTCATATATAATAGAAGTAGTATAAAGATATTCTACATTACCTTCATTCATAGTTTGAATATGATACTCATTTATATGGATATCTTTAAAACTAAGTAAATTTCTTCTGGATTTGCTAGAATATAAAACATCATTTATATGGAATCTAGTTTTATCTGGTAGTATTATTTTTGCTCTTCCGGAGCCTTCAACCAAGTTTGTAGTACTAGATATAGTACTTACATTAACTTTTATTAATGTCAATTCGATGAAGAATCTTTTATCTCAAAGAATTGTGTGCATGGTTGCATAGTTTGTAAGACATACATCATCCTTGTTCATCTTGAGACCAAATAACACATGGATTTTAGATATAACTAATAAAACAAAGCATAATGTAAATAACAAAAGAAAATCAAATGTAAATATAAGACATAATAATATATTATTTGATATAGAAAGTAATATCAATCAATGTTAGCATTCTTATCATTTATTAAGTAGTTAATTTTTTCACTAGGATCTCTAAAGAAATCAATGTCATAGTGGGTTAAGTCCAATCCATCATCGTCGATAAAGTTTATCTTTATCTCTTTTCCTTTTACTTTTATTGATGCTTAGTAAAGGTCAATCAAATGTTTAGGTGTACAACAAGTACACATCCAATGCCCCATCATACCACATCTATAACAATCATTCTCATGGTTCTTGGGATGTTTATCTTGTACACACTTCCCATTTTCTTGTTTTGCCTTTGTATTACTCTACTTCTGGTGGTGTAATGAGGCTTTCTTTTTATGAAAATTTGAAGAATTATTACCATAAGAACCATGGTAACGAGAATTCCTTCCATTACCACAACCACATCCTCATCCACGTCCACGAGTTTAAGACAATATTGCATTCACTTCAAGAAATGGTTCAAATCCAGTTGGACGAGACTAGTGATTTATTATCAAAAGTTCATTATTTTGTTCAACAACACGAAAACGTGATATTAATTTGGAGTATTTTGTAAATCTATGCTCTCGATATTGCCACTGCAAGAGAATATTCTAGGCATGAAACATAGTAAAAGTTTTTTCTAATATGTCCTCTTCTATGATTTTTTTTCTCCACACAGCTTTAATTAAGAACTGATTTTGAACAATATAGAGTTACATTCACTAACAATTTTAAAATCTTACAACCTCAAGTGCATCTAATCATATTGAGGTTTTGGGAGAATCATAGTTCTCTGGTGGTCATATCTTTCCTTCAAATCACTCCATAGAGTAAAAAGGTCATTTATTGTAAGATATTCATTTTTTAAATCTTCATGGAGATGATGGCGAAAGAAAATCAGCGCTTTTACGCGATCCAATAGGGATGCTTGATTTCCTTCTTTGATCATAGCTTCAAGATTCATTGCATCAAGATGTATTTAAGGATCAATGACTCAAGATAGATAGTTCTTTCCTGAAATATTGAGTGCCACAAATTCAAGTTTTTGGATATTCGACATTGTCAAAGAACTTCAAATATATGACAAAATAATATTATTAAAATCAATTATAATTAAATTGATAGCATTAGTATACCTTTTTATTATAATCAAAATTAAATAATTTCTTATAGCTTTTTACAATATATAACACAAATTAAATGAACAAAATCAATAGTAATATAAGGACATAAAATTTTATTCTATATAAACAACTTCAAGTTTAAGATACAAGAATTACATTCATAACAATTTGTGTTGATAACGCGTTTGTAGACCCCCTTTGGTGGTGAGGACCCGGGAGTTTGTTTTTTTTGAACTTTCATCATATTATTAGAAGGGGTAGGGGACCCCCAGTAGAGAGATGGGATGTGTAGCAGGTCAAACTGACAGGGGCCATGCTGGTGATTAGAGGGCCATGCTGCTGAGGTGAGGAATAGTGGAGCCGGTAATGGCTTCCGGGGGAAGATAGAAACAGGAGAGAAAAAGGGGATAAGAAAGAAAAGAGAGGGGGTTAAGAAGGGGATTTTTTTTTAGCGCAAGAAGGGGAGTAAGTTTCAGGAGAAAGGGGCTTTCAGGTATGGCCATTTATGATTTTTCCCGAATATTCTGATCTTTCATATCTCTCATCTTACTCTCTATGATTCCAGTTTTGCTTGATGAGTTTGTTTTGTTTTGATGATTGTTGGTTTGGCATCCGAAAAGATGGCTGTTTTTTTTTGTGTTTTACCTGTGCAAACCTTTTCCAACTTAACCCTTTGATCGTTAAGCTCATGGATGAAAGAATGAAACGAAGTTAGCACATTCGTCAAAAGGTTCCCTGCTATGTTCCTCCATTTGTTCCCTTTGCTTAAGTATGTGAGTATTGATGCTAATAGTAGCAAAGTCCCAGCCAACTTTGTACAATAGAGCCCAGATGTTGCTCTAGGGGTTCATGATCATCCTGTCAAGTGCCTAGGAGCAAATGATTGCCCTTGAGCTTACGTTTCTAAGCCGTGTTCTCCCTACCAAGCTGGATACCCTCCTTACTAAGGATGGGGGGACGAAACCTATACACAGCCGAAACCCAATGATAAGATCCAAGTCACTGTCGACTATCTCAATGAGAAGGATGCCATGGTTCTTTCTTCGTGTACATGTTGTTCCCATCTCCACCCAATTTGACTGAACTGTCATCAGTGATGAGATTGCTGCCTATACTAAATAATACATCATCCAGCCGGTTATTCATGAGAAATATTAAGATGAGAAGTCCACCTTCCAACACCCATTAAGCCACTCTTCACACCCATCTTCTCTCATTAACATCCTCATACCCATCCCACCACTTCGTGATTCATATCCCCATCATCCCTAGCCGTCCATGCTATCAATAATATCCCCACTCATCTTCATACCCATTCGTTCCACTATTCGAAATCCCCATGCATGGCCACCTTTGCCCTCATACACACCTCCCTCATTCTTCCCTTATACATTTATCCCCCGTGCCTACCCTTCATGCTCCATGCCTACCACTTGTCATTTCAACAACCCATACCCATTCTTCCCAATATTCATGCTCACTGCCAGTTGCCCACACCTCCTTCATCGCCTTTTATCTCCCTACGCGTACCCACTACAATATCCATTTCTCCACCACTTTTATGGATTCTATATCATCATCTCTCCATATTTAAACTGTTATCCCACTTCTCTCATTAAATCCCGCCACCCAGCCCACTCATCGATTGAGGAGACTATACCCATATGCATGACCTTCTTGAAAGACACGGAGATGTTTGGCGCGCCTAGAGCTTGATTAGCCACATGTGACGGGATTCAGAGAGGGTATTTTGTGCTGATATACTGAACCTTTGGATGAAGCTGAACGTGAAGGAGTAGCATTATCAACCCCATTCAGTTTCGAAGACGTCGAATTCCCGGAAACCATCAAGTCTGGTGGCATCCTTGTGGTTTCGTTTCATATTGTGGGTGATAGCCATGCATTAGGTTTGCATTAGTTGGCTAGTATGAGAGAGAAAGGTGGTAGTGGTAGACTTACAAGTTGATGGCAGCCTTTGGATTTTTTTTTGTTTTAATATAGATGGTGTCGGGTCAATTCAATTTATCAAATTTTAAGTCTTGAAGTTCAATGATCCGAAACTCTAAATTTTTTTTATCTATTTATTATTATTATTGTTATTATTATTATCATTATTATTCTTTATTTTATTTTTCTTTTAATTTAATTCTCAAAATAGTTTTCTAAGGTTTTGATTTTAAATTTAGTATTCTAGGATCCAAATTTTTAAATTTAATCTTCCGAAAATCCCGACATTCCAAATTTTTTATTTTATTTTTAAAATACCACCCTTGAATAAATTTTTTTGAAATTCCTATTTCTTTTAAATCTAATTTTCAAGGTTTCTAATTTCAAAAATTTTAATTTCCAAAATTCTAATTTTCATTTTTCTTTATTTAATCAACATTATTTTCATCATTTATTTATTTCCGTTTTTAAATAATTCTTCAAAATCCCGATCTCCAAATTCGATTTATAATTTCCGGAATTCCAATTTTTACGTTTATTTATTTAATCCTTAATATTTTGTTATTATTATTACTTTTATTTATTTACTTTTAAAAATTCCATCCTTAAACCATTTTTCATATCTCTAAATTCAATTTCAACTCCCAAAATTCCTATTTTCGTAACTATCCATCTAATCATTATTATTTTTATTATTCAATTCACTTATTAGTTTACTCCATCTATTCAAAATCCCATATCTAAATTACTTTTCAAATTTTCAATCTCAAAAATTCCATTCATTAGTTTAAACATTATGTTTGTTAATAATTATTATTATTATTCCATATTTATTTATTTATTTTCTTTTTAAAAAAAAATTCATTCATTAAAATTCAATTCTTCAAAATCTAACTTCCAAATTTAATATTCAGTCTCAAAAATTCCAATATTCACATTAATTTATTTAATTATTATTATTATTTTATTTATTTATTCTAAAATTCCATTTTAAACAATTCATTAAAATTTCCGACTTCCGAATTAAATTTCTATTTTTGAAAATTCCAATATTCACATTAATTTGTTTAATTAATTTTATTTATTTATTTTAAAATTCCATTCTAAACAATTCATTAAAATTTCCACTTCCGATTTTAATTTCTAATTCCAAAAGTTCCAACATTCACCCTAATCCATTTAATTATTTTATTCAATTTATTTATTCTAAAAATTCCATTTTAAACAATTCATTTAAAACTTTCGATTCCCGAATTAAATTGCTACTTCTGAAAATTCCGATTATTCACATTAAGCTATTTAATTATTATTATTTTAGTTATTTATTTTGAAATTCCATTTTAAACAAATCTTCAAAATTCCCATTTCTGAACTTAATTTCCGATTTCCAAAATTCTAATTTCTTTAAAATTTAATTTCTAAAGTTCCAATTCTTAAATTTAATTTTCAAGACACCAATTCTCAAATCCCTTTTAAAAAAAAAAAAAAAAAAAAATTCCAATTTCTTTTCCAATTCTTAAATTTAATTCCCAAGACTCCAATTTTTAAATAAATTTCAAAAATCCAATTTTCTCTTTAACAATTTTAATGCTTTCCGGGTTTCAAATAATCTTCTATTTATCTCGACTTTACATAAGCATGAATGTAATTTTCATAATTCCAGATTAATGGAATTTGTGGGATTAATTTGTGCAAGATAAACGGGCTTTGGTGGGGGCCCAACATATGTGATTTCCTCATGATTGATTGATTGTTTGTTTGATTTAATTGTCATGCATGATTGATTTTATTCTGCTCTATGACATGCTCGAAATTATTCTTTAATTGTGCACTAACCTCACTTCTTGATAGCGCATTATGGCTCGTCACCCAGGTACGTATCTATTCCCATTCTGGTATTCCTATATGCATGTTTTGATTCTCACATATGCATGATAGTTCTGGGTACTCACTGTTTTACTCGTCTATTGCCCTGATTGCTTCATTCTATTAGTAGAGACCCGACTTTAGGGACTTAAAGGGGCGCTACGGTCTGTACCGTACCTTCCCGATAAGTAACCTGACCCCCGAACCCGATCCGGTTTTTCGCAGATCGCTTTTTCCGAAATAAGGAGTCACACTTAGGGTTTTTCTTTCTTATTTTGTTTCCCCTTTTAAAAATAAAACAAAAATAAGTGGCGACTCCAAGTCAGTTTTCTTAATCAAATAAAATCAAATTTTCAAATTAAAAATCGAGCTCGCCATCGAGTGGGAAACGCATTGAGCCGAAATGCGGGGTCCACAACGTTATAAAATGAGAATAAATTCAATGTAAATAAAATAAAGACAAAAATATATTACTTTAATAATATATAATAGGGAGGAAGTAATCGAAGTACAAAAATGAGAGAATTAAGAGAATGAAAGAAATAGACAATAAAAGAAAGAATTTTAGAAGACTTCTTTTATGGGATGCCTTTGTATAAGATATGGAAACCTTTTATAGGGCCCCACATAAGTCCTCCATTAATGCCTCTATTTATTCATATTAATGGAGAGCATTAATGGAAGACTTATTATGTTGTTTAATAAAAGGGTTTTAAGTGGTGATATTCACCTTTCATTTACAGCAGAATTCAAGCTTTTTATTTGGAAAAGTAAATTAGACTTTTATTTGAATTTGTGGTCAATATGATAAAATGTGTTTTCCAAGAGAAAAATGCATTTAATCATTCTCTAAAATTTATTTCTTTTCATTCGTGGAATCCAAACCTTACTTCGAGTCAACACCTTAAAGTTTCCAAAGTAACTATTGGAATTGTGATGGAAAATCCATAGTTGCATGCACTCGGGTAAAAATAATCATAAAATAAATTTAAAAAAAATAATAATTCAAGTTTTGTGTATTCGGTTAAAGGTGGTACCCAAAATGATCAAGATAATACCTAGAATGATAAAAGGTAGTATATATATCATTAAAAAAGATAGTACATGAACGGTCGAATGTAGTATATTTGACAAAAAAAATGAATGAAATATTAATTATTTTTAGATAATTCTTAAAATTTGTATTTTATAAACTTGAGTTCTTATTTTATGATTTTTTTTTTTTATATGAGTATATAGAAACATATTTTTTCCTTTTTGTTTTTTCAATTTCAGTTTCAATTTTTATTTTTATTTTCTAATTTTGAGATATAAATGATTCCATTTAATTTTTATGACAAAATTGCTTAAGAAAAGAATATACATCCTTACACGCAAACATTAATACCAAGAAATAAAAAAGGGAAGAAAATTTGAGTGAAAAAAAAGCAATTGACTTTGTTGTATATTTTAGACGAGATGCAATATGATGCTTGTGTTAAGATGTTGACTTTTCATCTTCACCCAAAGGTTCTTGTGTTGACCAAAGTTAAGGAATCATATGAATCACATGATAGGTGATCATTTAAAAAGAAAATAAAATTTTTATTATATAATATATTATTAAATTAACTTTTATTTATATTTAAATAGAATTTTTTTAAAGCAAATGTAATGAAAGCATTATTAACAAAATCATTTAATAAATTAAAGTCACATTTAAATAGGTTTTTAAGGGTGTTTGGTAAATCGATTTAGTTACTTAATATGATTTAGTTATTTAATTAAAGTCATTAAATAAATTAATTATATTTGGTAAAATAACTTATAGTTGATTTGATAATACTTTTAGAAAACACTTCTAATATAAAAAGTGTTTTCAAAAAACAAAAAGAAAAAGAAAAAAAGGTATTTGACAAAGTTTAAAATGTTGCAAAATCATTTATAATAATAAACATTTGATAAGTAATTGTCCTAAAAATACTTTAATTTTTTTTTTTTAACTCAAAAGAATATAATTTGAATTATTATTCCACATTTATTATTCATTTTTTTAATAAATATTTTATTTTCAAATTTTTTTTTTCTTAAATTTTGAAACAGGGAAAATCCATTTACTATGTTTGAATGCACTCCGGTAAAAATAATCATAAAATAAATTTTTTTAAAAATAATAATTCAAGTTTTGTGTATTCAATTAAAGGTGTACCCAAAATAATCAAAGGTAGTATCTATATCATTAAAAAAAAATAGTACATGAATAGTCGAATATAGTATATTTGACTAAAAAATGAATGAAATACTAATTATTTTTAGATAATCTTTAAAATTTGTATTTTATAAACTTGAGTTCCTATTTTATGATTTTTTTTTTATTTTTTTTTTCATATGAGTATATGGAAACACATTTTTTTCTTTTTGTTTTTTCAATTTCAGTTTCAATTTTTATTTCTATTTTCTAATTTTGAGATATAAATGATTCCATTTAATTTTGATGACAAAATTGCTTAAGAAAAGAATATACATCCTTACACGCAAACATTAATACCAAGAAATAAAAAAGGGAAGAAAATTTGAGTGAAAAAAAAAAAAGCAATTGACTTTATTGTATATTTTAGACGAGATGCAATATGATGCTTGTGTTAAGATGTTGACTTTTCATCTTCACCCAAAGGTTCTTGTGTTGACCAAAGTTAAGGAATCATATGAATCACATGATAGGTGATCATTTAAAAAGAAAATCAATTTTTTATTATATAATATATTATTAAAAATATTACCAAATTAACTTTTATTTATATTTAAATACTTAGTAATTTTTTTAAAGCAAATGTAATGAAAGCATTATTAACAAAATCATTTAATAAATTAAAGTCACATTTAATAGGTTTTTAAGGGTGTTTGGTAAACCGATTTAGTTACTTAATATGATTTAGTTATTTAATTAAAGTCATTAAATAAATTAATTATATTTGGTAAAATAACTTATAGTTGATTTGATAATACTTTTAGAAAAGACTTCTAATATAAAAAGTGTTTTCAAAAAACAAAAAGTAAAAGAAAAAAGGTATTTGACAAAGTTTAAAATGTTGTAAAATCATTTATAATAATAAACATTTGATAAGTAATTGTCCTAAAAATATTTTTTTTTAAAAAAAAACATTTTTAACTCAAAAGAATATAATTTGAATTATTATTCCACATTTATTATTCATTTTTTTAATAAATATTTTATATTCATTTTACGTAACTATAATAAGGTGTTTTATAAATGGATTTATTGTTTAAAATTAATAAAAATAAATATAAGTTAAAATTAATGAAATAAATATTAGTTAAAATTAATTATGGTGATTTTGATTATTTAAAATAAATTTTAAGTTAATTTTACAAAACAACTTTAATACTTAAAGTAAAAAAAATAAGTAATAAGTTTTAAATTAATGATTTAATAATAATTTAACTTAATTCGAATGAGTTTGTATTTTTTTTATTTTATAATATAGGGTTGGTTTGATAATTGCTTTTTAAAACAGCTATAAAAAATAGTTTTTAGTTAATAAAGACTTACATTTTTGTGGTTAGTGATTATTTTTAGAGTTTAATACACTTTTCCCCCTCAATCTGTCCCGTGTTTTGTACATTGTCCCTTTAAGTTTAAAATCCAATACATTGCACCCCAAACTTCTTAAATTGCAACACTTTGCCTTTTTCTTTGGACGGTGTTAGTTTAAGTGGACGGAAAGAAATATCACATGCTATGCATGTGACTAACTAATGAATAGTAGATTTATGAATTCTCAAACCCAAAAATCCTCAAACAACTCTCATTGTCTTCGTCTTCATCTTTGTCTTCATCAAACCCTAACCCTATTTGGAGTGTAATTTTCAACATTTTCCCTCTTTTATAGGTGGTCAACAATTTCAACATTTTGTCTTCGCCTTCTTGCTGTCTTCTCCTCCTCCTTACTCCAATCTTCAAACCCTAATCATAGATTTTTTTTTTCTTAGGCATCATAGATCTTCCACCTCTAAAGAATGAGCTAAGGGAGTTTGGAGTTTTGAAATTTGGGGGCCTGTAGATGGGCGTTTTCTAGTGTGATTATTGGAATGACTTTTTTTTTGGTTCCGGGGTTGATTTTGAATGGTACCCATTTGGGTGAAATTGTTTGTGTGTGGGATTTGGGTGCTTTGACTTTACATGTTCTTATTGTTTGGTTGTTGAGAAAATAAAGGAAAGAGGGGAGATTGGAATTTTGGGCTGTTATGGGTTTTCTCTAATCTGGTTTCTATAAGGAAATTGAAATCTCTACTCAACTATGTTAACTAATTGTAGTAAGATCGATGAATATTACAATTTAAAAACTTTGATTTGTTTTGTTTTTACATTTTCTTAGTAACCAAATAGGGTTAAGAGTGCAATATATTACAAACTAAAATGAAGACGAAGACTAAGGGAGGGTGAGCAACTTCTTAGGTTTAAGAATTTACAAATCTATCATTTATTAGTCAGTCACATGCATTCCATGTGACATTTTCATCCACTTAAACTAACATCGTCCAATGAAAAATGCAAAGTGCTACAATTTAAGAAGCTTATGGTGCAATGTATTCGATTTTAAACCTAAAGGGGTAATGTGCAAAACACGTGAGAGATTGAGGGGATAAAGTGTATTAAACCCTTATTTTTAATAATGGTAACTTAGGTAAGGCCATGTAATAATGATTGTTATTATTAATAAAGATAAGCTAAAGGTTAGTGGAATTGTAAGATGTTAGAAATCTAGTTTATTGACTTGTTAGGTGGTGATTAAGAAAAGTTGACCCTAATATTCATATGTAACACGGGACTGGGCACGTGACAGAAAAGGGGAGAATAAAAGTAAATGAAATTGTGGAGGAATGGCCCCTGTCTGTTGTCACAGTGAAAGGCACCAGCAGCCACCTCCCCAAAAGCGCAAAAGAAAAAAACAAAGGCCACCACCCACCACCCACCACCTCCAAGTCCCAAGACTTCCCAACTCTCAACTCTCAACACAAAAAAGGTCAGAGCCACCACTTGTGGGCGGTGGTGGTTAATATGATGATGGTGGTGGTGGACGGGTGGTGGCCATCAGTCAGAATTTTTCCTTTTTTTGTTTTTATTTATTTATTTATTTTATTTAACTTACAAATAAATAAATAAATAAATTTATGAGTGGACCAAAGGGAAAGGGTGGGTGGGATTGTGGGAATGGGAGGAGGAGGTGGTGGTGGTGGTGCGCAGCTTTAACGCCCACAGCGCACGTTAGCACGCCTCACCATCCCCCATTGCGGTGGTCTCATCCTTTTAGATCTTGAAATCAGCCGCACACCCCTCCCCACCACCACCCCCACCCCACACCCCCCACCTCTTTAACCTCATCAATTATGTCACCTAACCCCACCTCCACCTCCTCCTCCTCCCCCTCCTCCTCCTCCTCCTATTTTCTATCTTGCGCCTCTGCTCCATCCTTATCCTTCACCCCCACTTTTCCATGGCCAGTACGACGTCGCCCGCGCAGGACCCATCTCTGCCTCCGCCCCAGCAACAGCCCTCTCCCGCGCCACCCTCCTCCCGGCGGCTCCCTCCGCCGTGCTGGTCCCACGACGAGACCGTGGCTTTGATCGATTCGTATCGGGACAAGTGGTACGCCCTCCGCCGTGGGAATCTTAGGGCCAACCACTGGCAGGAGGTCGCCGACGCCGTCTCGCGGCGGTGCCCGCTGTCCAGTCCGCCCAAGACTTCCGTACAGTGCCGCCACAAGATGGAGAAGCTCCGGAAACGCTACCGGACGGAGTTGCAGCGGTCGATGAACGCGCCGAGTCACCGGTTCAACTCGTCTTGGGTTCACTTCAAGAGGATGGATGCCATGGAGAAGGGGCCGTCCTCCACCGCTGCCGTCGAATCGGGCTCTGATGGTGAGGACGATGACGAGGACGATGATCAGGATTTGTATGAAGATGGTGGTCTCAAACGAGGCATTGGTAATACTCGGAGCCTCCAGGGTTTGATGAGTAACGGAATCGGCAGTGGCGGCGGACCCGGTGCCGGGTTTCGAATTCGAATCCCTGGTCGCGGGCATTTGGACTCGCCGCCTATGGCGAAGATTTATGGAAATTTTGATCAAAACCCTAACCCTAGCCCTAATTTTGGGTCCAGGGTTTTGGGGGATAACGATCGGGCGAGGCCGGCCATGGGCAAGAGAAGCGGTGGAGACCCGGTGGCTGAGATGGTGGCAGCGATAAAGATGTTAGGAGATGGGTTTGCGAAAATGGAGCAGAAGAAGATGGACATGGCCCGGGAGGTCGAGGCAATGCGCATGGACATGGAGATGAAGCGGACGGAGATGATTCTGGAGTCCCAACAGCGGATTGTGGAAGCATTTGCCAATGCATTATCAGAGAAGAAGAAGAAGCCTAAGAAAATGACCTCATCGCCGGAGTATTAGAACTTATCATCCATTGAATCATAGGTTAAAAAATCTGGTGTAAGGCGGAAACTTGGGGGAAATGGTGGGGCTCCGCGGGTTCCATTTGTAAGTTTGGGTTTTGATTTCTGTGTCCATTTCTCTTATAGTGCCAATTTTTGCTAGTTTTGACTGATCTACGATTCCTTTGCTTGTTCTTTCTCAGATAGATGTAGTTTTAGTTTTGACACTGTGAATTAGAAGTAATAAGTAATAGTTTTATTTGTGTTCATGGCAGTTCTGATGCTTGAGTTGTTCCAATACTTCTCATTTTGGCTTGGTGCTGTAGCATGTTTGTTACCAGTTTAGGAATGGGAAACCAAAAATAGGAGAATTTGATGTCAGGGACTAGTTTGAAGAGGGTCGGTTTTTAAGAGATTTGTTGTAGATTTTACAGAAAGATTGGAGAGTTAATGTTGATGGAACTTCTTTTGTGGGCCTTGATCAGATCATGATCAGATCATGGCATTAGGAAATGGAATTTGAACTGGGTTGCATAAACCCAGTTCCAGAATTTTGTAGCTCGGCTTGAGATCCTCACTAAGAGTTGTGATCTGGGTGTTTAACTATAGCCTATATGGTTCCAACCTTGTGCCATGTTGTCCTACAAGTTAGCAGAAAGCCAGTGATTTTTTCCTTGATAGCTAGAGGATAAGCTGCCTTAAGGAAATGATGCCAACAAAAAATTTCCATTACCTGAATCAACAACCATTCTTCTAGAGTCAATACAAGAGGGAGTGTGGAGGAGTTTAAATGGTTTTTTTCTGAATGAAAAAGCTTTCAGCATAATTAGATCCCCCTCCTGTTGTTTCTTGTGGTATTCTAGAGGTGGACTTGAGACCATTCTCCCGGTCTTTGTATCCATAATCATAGAGGTTAGGGCTTGGTTTGGGTTGGTATTTGAGTCATTGGCTTGCTAACTCTCCATTGGAACGGGAACCAAGTATGTGTATAGTAGCTCTAAGGTTGTATCCAAAACCTAGGAGTGGCTTGAAGAGGTGGGATTTTCCGATGTCTTAGGAAGCCTAGTTGTTCCAGAAACCGGTCCTGCAAGTGTTACAACTCTCTCTTCTTTTTATGATGGTTTTGGGAGGTGAATCAGGAGAGCCAGATGTAGCCTTATCTTTGATTTGAAAGCGGGGCTGCCAAAACCCAGATCCTTTCAACCTGTCCTGTTCGACTGAGATTTAATGGACCTGAAGATAATCAAAATTGAGCTGACCTCACAGTCTGATACCCACTCTGTCTATCAGTTTCTTTTTAATCCTGCCCCCACACCCATGGGTAAAAATGTTGTGTTGTGTTGTTCCTTGAGTTTGGCTGGTTGAATGGAACTAAACTCAATTCAGATGGTGAGAATGATGCTCATCTCTTGAATTGAATGTGTGTTCTTAGGGCAGTGCAGTGAGTATGGCTGTGTTGAAGATTTGTTTGGTTTCATTGGAGAATTGGATTTCTTCTTCCCCATGGGCTTATCCATTGTGTGAGACGACGTACTCCCTTCCACAGGGGCCTTGAATGTGGCTTGAAAAAAAGGGCACAAAGGTGGACCACTTACATTTTTCTTTTCCTCTTTTTTTTTTTTTTTTTTTTTTTTGAAGCTGACAGCAGCCTTGAATGCCAAAATAATTGTATTAATATGACATAATGAATTAAAGGAAAATGTAAGGGAAAATTGGAATGAGATGTTATGGAATAAAAGTATTTGAAAAAATGAGATAAATTTCTAACTTTTTGAACTGAAAAAATATATATTAAAATGTAATTTATTTGATATAAATAGACTAATTAATATTTTTATAAAAATAATGATTAAAATATTCTTATTTTAATATTTTTATAAATTGAAAAAAAAAAACCTACTCTTCAGAAAATAAAATAAAAAATAAGAAAACGCGTTTGAAAATAATTAAAGCAATTTTCTATTTATAAAATCAAAATTTTTACTTACATGGTATTTTGATTTTTAAATAAAAATTCATAAATATGATTAAATAAAATATATTTTATTTATATTCAAAAAATTTTAAATTAATATTTTCCTTTTTCAAATGGAAGGTTTCAACCCCAAGTCCCAACAACTTGGACTGTTGGACATGACGTGTTTAATAAACCTATTCAATCCAATATAACATAATTAAATAAATTGGAAGTTGAGAAAAGAAGGGAAGGGTTAGTGGGGATTGAACCCGACGTGAATCGAACACGCAACCTTCTGATCTGGAGTCAGACGCGCTACCATTGCGCCACGGATCCCTTTGTGTACTCATCACATCAAAATTATTATAATCAATTTACAACAAAGTTAGTTATTTAATAATATTATAATTTTAATATATTTAACTCATTTTAAATAAATAAATCAAAACTAAATTATAAACATATCTTAATTTGATTATTAAATAATAATTAATTATTAAAAGGATTAAATAGATTACATAACATGTTATTTATTTAATAATTATGATTTATATTTTTTAATCTAATTATTATTTATTTTATATTTAGATTCACCTACTTAGTCTGATTCGACTGCTCTTATTGGCTCAACTGCTCGATAGGAGTGTTTGAACTTTGACATGATATGAATATGATATATCGACATGAATTAACACCTGTGATGCCGATCATTAATACATGTGTGATAGAATCCAAATTGTTGGATAATAATACAAACAAACGAAACAATATTCATATAAACAAAAACCAAATAAGATACAAATAAATGAATCCAACTAATACACATTGCTTATTTTATATTTTGATTCATCTATTTAGTCGAGTATTTGAACTTTGACATGATATGAATATGACGTATCGACATGAATTCACACCCGTGATGCCGATCATTAATACATGTGTGATAGAATCGAAATTGTTGGATAATA
Source organism: Vitis riparia (assembly GCF_004353265.1). Taxonomy (NCBI): domain Eukaryota; kingdom Viridiplantae; phylum Streptophyta; class Magnoliopsida; order Vitales; family Vitaceae; genus Vitis; species Vitis riparia. The sequence goes on from NC_048445.1 coordinate 9,794,487, forward strand.
ATACAAACAAATGAAACAATATTCATATTAATAAAAACCCAATAAGATACAAATAAATGAATCCAACTAATACACATTGCACAAGTGGAGTATAAAGCAACAAAAACAAATTTACACATGACATGTTATGACAAATTTGTTTGATTACTTTCTCTACAAAGACATCTCATCTTTGGCTTATCCTCTTTATCTCAAAATATTTTGTTATACAGTCAAATATTTTAACTCAGGGATCAGGAACCTTAGCCTCTGCCCAAGTCATATGTGGGCACTTGGGCACATGGGGCTACCATGTTTTGAGGCACCCTAACCATTCAACTCACTCCAATGCAGATGATGACCTTGCAAATATTCTTGTGAATGTGGTTGACCCACCCTAAAACTTCTAAAAATAAAAAATGTTTTCAAGTATTAGGAAATGTTTTAGGATCATACTGTAAATTGGGTCTCAGAGCCCATAAGAAGAATAGAATGTATAGATACATCTGCTGCATCATAAAATGGTACAGCCAAAGATCAAACACCTTCATGATTATGATTACACCAACAGCATTTTGAACCTGACTTCATATTCATTCTATATTTTTCACTTATGCCCTCTTTATTTACAAACCATTCATATGGACTCAATATGATCAACAAACGACTTGAAAAAGATGAATTAATGTTAAAAAGTTTGAATTACAAAAGAGATTGATGAGAAAGTGACTGTAAACTAAGATTGACTAGAGGTGTTCTGTTTGTGAGGGAATGGGACTCGGATGAAGCGCAGACGAATTGGTTCGTCCAGTACAGAGACATCAATGTTACTCCATACCTCCGGTTTGGTGGGAAGCTGTGCGATTTTCTCAGTGATTTCCAGATCTTCTGGAAGAAGAGAACCAAACACAGTGTATGTTTGACTCCACTCATTGTGGTTTGCTAGGCTGATGAAGAATTCAGGGCCTGAACCAACCCATGCAACTGATCCTCTTCTTATCCGGGGGCATTCTTCTGTTGGGATTTCTTTAAACATAGTCCCATGCGCTGCAAGTGTTCCTTGAATCAGCGCAAAAGGAGGGCCAAATGGAGCCTAAATAGAAGAATGAGAAGGTGTTCAAGTTAGAAAACTGTGACAACCCGGTAACATTATTTCATAAACATACCAACAAAGAATTGTTGACATTCAGTTTGGATCCATATATAGTTGGAATTTTGGAGTTAGGAATTTAAAATCTGGGAAAGATATTACTTGCAAACCAAACAGCTCAAGCCATTAACTATCTCAGAATTGATTTGAATAAATACTTCCTCATTTGAGAAACTTTCCTCAGCGCGTATATATATATATAGGAGGCCTATTTTCATGCCTGTTTTAAGCTTTGCATTAGACATCCTTTTAGCTTAAGCCATTCCGAATAGTCACAGGAAAACTAAAATTTAGCATAAACAAAACAAAAAGATAAACCTAGAAACTACATTAACAGACATTCTGCATTAGTCTGCTCAAAAAATAAGGCATAATGGAAAATATCATGATAATCTCACGCTTTTTATGTGATTTCCCTGTGAATCCCAGGAGGTCCCCCGGCTTTCTGCACGATAAAGTTGGCAACCCACACAATGACGCAATCGCAGCAACTCAAGAATGTAGGCAACAGAATGAGGGGCACAATCTGGGAAGAGCTGCACAAATCAAAGATCACTGTAAAATTTAGGGGCAATAATCATTTTGTGAACCATGAAATATATGGAAGTAACTTTAATGATGACCAGGAAGCATGTGCTTTACTTGGGGCTCATGGGGAAAAGACACTAGAGTTGGGCCCTGGTTCTAAAACAATGAGGAAAAGTTTTGGAGACAGGCAATGTTGGGTAATATGAAGAGGAGGGAGGATGGAGTTCTAGTGAGCAAAGGAAAGAGTAGGGAGTTGGGTAAAAGCAATTAGAAAAGGATAGGAGGTGTTTGAAGAAAGAACTTGCTTTGAGGTAGGTAATAGAAGAAGAGTGAGATTTTGGCACAATTTGTGGTGAGATGAAGTTGTTCTAAAGGATTCTTTTCCTAAGTTATTTTCTATTGCAAGGTCAAAAGATGACTGAATTGGTGATGTTGGGGAGGTGGTGGGAGATGGTGATTTTTGGAATCCTTGGTTTTCAAGCAATTCCCATCATAAGGAGTTAGCTATTGTGGAGACTTCTCTACATCAAATTCAAAAAGTGGAGGTGTGATTGCAAGGATAGGATGGTATGGAAAGATTCAAAGGATGGATTTTCTTGGTCAAGTCTTTTTTAAGTTTTTGGAAGCTCCCTCTGCAGTTTCCTTTCCAGCAAAAGAAGTTTGGAGCTTGGGGGGTGCCACAAAAGTATGTTTCTTTGCTTAGAAGGCCATTTGGGAGAAGATATTAATGGTGGACCAGATAAGAAGAAGAGAAATGCCTCTTACCTAACTGGTGTTGTTTGTGTAGAAGCAACAAGGAGTCAGCCAACCTTATTCTCCTCCATTGTGGCTAAGCTGAAAGTAAATGGCAAGTAGGTTGGAATGGGAGTTTTGTGGGAAATAAAAGTGTTCTTGTGCTAGATTAGCTAGTTTAGGTCGACAATTTTGCACCAAATATGCACTAGTTCGATGTTGCGCAATTCCAAGCAACTTTTTGCCTAACAAGCTATTTGATAGAAGATCTTCAAAGTAGTAAGGGAAGTAAGCATACAGTTTGGACATGATCATAGGCTAATGGCAGTACGAACTTGCACCAAGAGCATGAAAAGGGGTGTAGAGAAGCTCGAGTATTGAAAAAAGGGGGGAGAATGCTTGAGGCTCCAAAAATGATTGCTCAAGTACCCTGGGCACCTAAGCGTCCAAGCGAGCACTCTTTGTTTGTGCGTGCCTTGGAAGTCCTTTCTATAGAAAGGCATTTGGTGGGTTGATCACAGACAGTTTGAAGGAGCATGTGGAGCTGTGTTAAAAACATGAAAGCACAGAGTAAGTGCTAGCCAGATAAGTCTCCCTTGGGAGAAGGTTGTGTGTAGGTCAGGTAAATTTTTGTACTTTCTTTTACATATTTAATGGGTTTACTTGCAGTCAATTGAAACCTTTGGTTTTATGCAGACGAAGAAATCTATGGTGATTTCCACATATATTGTGTGTCTCATTGTGTTAATTGATTCTTCTACTATTATATACACCCCTAAAGCAACCAAAACTAATCTTGGATAAATAGGAACTAAAAGAATTAATCAAAGTTAAAATTGCACTTAAACTTTTGGACAACCTATTCAATCCCCCTAGGTAGTTTGAAGGATCAAGAACATAAATTTCAGTTCGGTTTGGAGTCTGATCCCTCTCTGTTTGCTTTAGTCTATTTGGCAAAAGAGGAAACATATGACCTTTAGAAGGGTAAGGGCAATCGATTCCACCTTTGAAAGATACGTTTATTGGCTCCCTATTTTTTTTTTATGTAGAGGTTATTCAGGTGTTGTTGTTGTTGATGAGTCCTCCTTTGTGTCACTTCATTGATTATACAGTCTCATAATTTTTGTTTTTTTGTTTTTTGTTTTCTTATAGCTTTTTGGCACCCTTTGTCTACTCCCAGGGTAGTAGAAGTGAGGCCTCTTTTTGATTGGCCCTTGTCAATGCATATTCTCTGTTAGCCTATCAGAAAGAATTTATATTTTTTTCTAAATGCCTCATTTCTTGCTAAGATGACAAGGAAAACAACGAAGTTGGGATTCATAAAAATTAAATGGATTTGCAACAGTTATTAACATTTCACATACCCTGACCACATATTCTTAAAAACCCAAATTGGTATAGGGCGGCTTTAGTTGGGATGGTTTCAGTTTGGGCCCAAACCTACCACGAAGTGATCCCTATCTTATCTTCCCAAGGTACAAATCAAATATCAAAAGAAAACATGATTAAAGTAATGGCATCAATGTATAGAATGTTAGGCATTTGAACATGTAGGGAAAGAACATACTTCTATATGAAGAACTCCATATTCTGTTTGCAAACCAACAATAGCCTACAGCAAAAATAGGAAAGAAATTATGAATTTCCGAAATTCAGTAGTTTTTGCATCAGAAAGAGAAAAAGCAAGCATGTTTCATTGCACAACACTAGTATTGAGATTGACACAGTACGAGGAATCTTCCTTCCATCATAATCATTGTAAGGACAGTGACATGGCCCTCCCTTTGCACTAAAAGCTCATCCCTGATCTGTTGAAATTTTCTGTTTTCCTTACAGAACCATATTTATGATACCCATATGACATGGAATTGCTTTTTGCCTCATAAGAATAGATCCCTACTTTCCATAACTTTGCAATTTAAAATAGATTATTTTTCTTCTCACTTCTTTGCTTCTTGAATTTCCTCATTTCTCCTCAATTGTTTCTCTCATGTATTTGATAGAATAAAAGGGGAACAAAAAAATCAAAATCTTTCTGCAGCATATTAAACAGAAAAAAAAGACAATAGGAGAGGTTTTGTCAAACGATTTTATAGGAAATGAAGAAATTTATCGATGAACAACAAATAAAGAGTAGAAGGATGAAAATTCCTTCATAAAGAAAAGAGGAAGCTAAAGAGACCCAAAACCCTCAAAACATATTCAGTGTACAACAAGAGTTCTATGACTCAACCTAGATTTTCTTATTTTTCTCCAATTTATTTCTGTTCTGTTATCTTTATAGGCTAAAAACAATTTTGTCTTTTTCACTTTTAACTAGCCACACCTAAATTTTTGTCATACAATCAAGTAAAAAATATGGCGTACCTAAGCAAAAACATTTTTACACAACAAAATTTTCTCTAAAGTTCTAGAGATGAATCTTGCAACAAATGTCATGGTCAAAATCTAGATTGCATGTGGATAGGCAAATCAGGACTGTATCACTAAAGCCCAAGAATAATCTTTGTTTTTCCTAGCCAGAAACAATTTTCAATAAATTAATTTCTAATGCAAAATGTTATTATCTTTTTCAAGTTCTTGAAATGAGGATTGCTGCTTGAATTGGAAGGTGCGTTCTTTATTGATCCGTTAGGTTAACAATTAGCTTTATATTGAGCCTTGAGGATATGTAGTTGAATAGTGAATATACACCTATATGCCAAGCAAAACCAAATAAATAAATGATTGCCAAAGATTAGTGACTCCAAGTAGGCTTTTCATTGATCAGTTACAATAATTTGGCTTCGATTTTAGATTTTAATTTTATTTGGTGAACATCTTCTTTGGCATGCCTGCTGTTTTACATGTAAATATTTCTTTTAATGTAATTAAGTCAAATCAGGAAACTTAATTCAGTATAATTTTTTTTTAAATATTTACTGATGATATAATATTGTTTTCCCCCCTATTTTCGCTAAAGGCGATGCCAGTTCATAACCTTTTCCTTGTAAATCAAGAAACCAAGTGAGTTACTTCCTCAGTGTCCTAATTTATTGTGAGATAAGATGGAGTTCATTCAAATAGTGAAAAGGTCTTAAATGACTGAAAGAAACTTCTACATTTCATTTATTTGGAATAAAATAAACTTTGGTAAAAGGAATTTTTTTAAAGTACACAAGGTAAACATCAAAATTTTGAATCAATGGGTTTGCTTTGAACAAGTCACCATGCAAAAGCAGAGCTTAGATGCAGTTTCTGCCAGTTTACTAAAGAAAAGACAAAATTTCTGTCCTACAGTTTCTCTACTACATGCAGTGCCCTTAACCAAATCACTGCAATAGGTCTTAGTGCAAAATTTTTCCAGCAAATCCAAAGCTACACTAACCACTCTCTATAATATTGCAATTACAGAAAACGATTCTGACTTGCAGCAGCTCAGAAAGTAGAAGAGAGTTCTTTTGTAGCAAAAACTAAAGCAATAATACAAAATTCCTTTTTGAACAATTTCAATGATTTCAGGCAAGAAACAGATACTTACCAGCAAGTAGAAGAATATTTTGCATGCTCGGGTGCTATTTTAACAGATAAACTATAAGGGTGGGAAGACAACTGCACACCTATTATACTATGTCTTGATTATCCCTATGGAAACTCAATATAGTCAGAACATGATATACCTCTCCTTTCCCAAAGATAAGCCCAGAAGTCCACATAACATGCTCTCCCGAGTCCCGCCGATCAGGGTAGAAGGAATACTTCTGTTTCTTCAGCCAACACTAAAAGCAGGAATAAGAAGGTAAGAATCTCAGAATCATTAAAAATGCATGTCTAAATGCATACAAAACATAGATATCCACAATATTATACAAATTTGTGATATTAAATGGAGGACCTAACTTGATTACACTTCCTCTCCTCCAAAACTTCTGAAAGTTACCAACCCAAATTGATCAATGTATCCATGAGAGTTGTAACCCACCCATGTCCTCCCCCCTCCCACCACAGACCAAACACCATGTAATCAATACTGACCATATTGCACTGCAAATTTTAATAGTTTTCACCAAAAAAAATTGAACTTCATTACTCGTTACATTGATTTCTACCTTAATTATATTGTTTATTAATTTTCTTATACAGAAACCAATTCAGCTCTCCACACTTTCCAACCAAATGCAATTAACTGAACAAAAAATTTAAATAAAAATTATTTTTTCAAAATACAACCTACAACAGGGATTGATCAAATAACAGACTGAATTTCATTACTCACTACATTGACTTGTAGCTTTTCCATAGTTTTGTTCAACATTTTTTCTGCATTAATTTTCTTATATAGAACCCAATTCAGTTTTTCAAATTTCTAACCAAACAGTCAACCATCCCCACAAAAATTTAAAGGAGAAAATCCACAGTCATGATTGATCAACTAATAAATTTCACCAAACAAACAGAAAATGACACCAAAGCCCAAAAAGGGCAACATACCTCACCAAACTTGGCCCCACAAGCCTCTCTATTCCCGCAAAACACCCAAGAATCACACAAACACGGCCCATCCACGCCACTGCACATTGCCTTGCAAGCCCTACAACATTCCTCTGAAGAATTGACCTTGAAATCAGCACCCCATTTCACAGCATCACCCCAGAGCTCCAAATGCTCAATCCCTCTGCAGCACTGCGCCTCTTCTCTCCCCAAAACATCACCACTCTCAATGGAGTCTAAAACAGAAGAAGTGGGAGTGCGTCTGAGGCCTGCAGAGAGTAAAGTGTAGACCACGCAACAGGAGGTTGCACCCAGGAAGAGGAGGGCCAGAAGCGCACAACGGCCCAGTTCTGAGTCGGTTTGCCTCCGACCCATTTGAGTTTGAGACATAAATCGTAAAACCCAGAAACCAATTCTCTTAATTCGGCGTCTTCTTCTTGTTTTTGGGAATTTGAGATGGATGAAAACAGAGGCTGTCTGGAGTCTTCATGGCGAATCATGGACAAGTGTCTCAAGAATAGATCCGACTCATACACGTTTATACCAAAATGGGGTCGGATTCTCGTCATAGCTCCACCCATTTATTTATTTTTAAGTAATTTTTTTATTTACCTATTTATTTTTAAGAAATATTTTATTATAAAGGTAAAATAAAACTAATTTAGAAAAAAATATATCCAATTTAAGAAAGCTAATGTGTTATATTTTAGTCTTATTTGATAAAACTTTTCAAACCGAAACTCATTAAAAGTTGATTCATAATGAGGAAAGCTTAATAGAAAAATGTTGGAAATGAAAAATATTTCAAAGATGAACCTATTCCCACAATATTCGAGAATTTTTTTATGGTATCAAGATTAAACAACATGTTCTTTGATTTAATGTCAAAGAATTTCCTCCCCCATCTTATTGTATTCATCTTTACTTGGTGATAAATAAAGTATCAATACCTTTCTTTTTTATTTCTCATAAATTTCATAAAATGAGCTTTCTAGAGATTCCCAATAACCAAACTTAGCGTGAATTACTTAGGATCTAATAAGTCTAACATTGATTCATTCTGACGTGTCAATTGAGCAAATGTATCCATAGTGACTAGGATGGATGTCTCATATCTAAAAACTGACGATTCGCCTTGTCAATCCATCGAGGCTCAAATAAGTTGATTTTTGCCCATGAATTATTTGTGTCAATGGATTAGTTCGATCCAAAACTTGAGATAATGAGAAGTAAAGTTTAGAGGAAAAATAATTTTTTTAAAAAGAATATTTGAATAAATATCTAAAACCATACTTTCATTCATTTGTGTTTTTTAATATGATTTATTGGTTTTTTTTTTAAAAAAAAAAGAATATTCATACAAAATTTTATTTAACTAAAATTTCATTAAAATGTCAATAATTACACTTATTTGTATTAAAACAAATTCAAATATGTTGTAAATAATTACTTCTACTTATTATATTATTCCATGCAAAAAATAAATATTTTAGTGATTTTTAAAATTAAAACTAAAATTGTTTATATTATTTTTTAAAACAATTATCAAATTTATTTGAATTATTTTTAAAAATAAAAATCTGTTTTAAAACTTAAATGTAATTTGTTTTTATGTCATGTATCATATAAAATATTTTAAATTATATTTTATATTTTTAATTATTTTAAAAAACATTCTTACATTTTACATTATTTCACTATAATGAGATTAATATTTTTAATTTTATACAACCTTATACTATTTATATTGAAACCTTTCTAAATTAGTCAAACTCACATAATTCTAAATTTAATAAAAGTTTTATCCGCTGTTGTGGACCCTATATTTTTAATGATGCGTTCTCACTCGATCGGCGAAACTCGCTTTTCATTTATTTGGTGAAAAAAATATGATTTTTAGAAAAGATTTGGAGTCGTCACTTACTTCTATTTATTTTTAAAGGAGAAAACAAGTAAGAATAAAACCCCTAAAATGATTCCCGATTTAGTTGGAAAAGTTATCTACGAAAAACCTGAGTCTGGGTTCAGGGATCAGATTACTTATTGGGAAGGTACAGTAAATACCGTAGGACCCCTCTAAGTCCCTAAAAAATGGGTCTCTACTAAAAAATGTGAAGCAGACATAACAGTTATTTAGGAGATCAATGAATACAAAAAAAAAAACATAGTTAAAAAATAAGTCATGATAACGAAATAATAAACAAGTGAGGGTGAGAGCATACCGTGGTAGAATATAATAAAGTGTTGTCATGAAAATAAGGTTAGTGTACAATGATAAGTATAAAACATCTCGTACAAAATCAATCAAAACCAAACAATTTCAACCACACAATTTACTTGAATTATTTTCGAAAGAAATGTTATGAATATTGGGCCCCCACCAAAACATGATTTATTTTGTTATGAATTTATTATCATGAATTTCATTATTTTGAAATTATGAAAATTTATTCATTTTGATATTTAAAAAATTTTGAAAATGGGAGTTTTGAAAATTAAATTTGAAATTTTGGAAATTTTGGAAACGGAATCTTAAAAATTAGATTTGGAATTTTGGAAATAGAATCTTAAAAAAATAAATTTAGAATTTTGGAAATTTTGTAAATGAAATCTTAAAAATTAGATTTGGAATTTTGGAAATTTTTGGAAATGGAATCTTAAAAAAATAAGTTTAGAAATTTTGGAAATAGAATTTTAAAAAATTAAGTTTGGAATTTTGGAAATTTTGGAAATGGAAACTTAAAAAAATTAAATTTGGAATTTTGAAAATTTATTTGACAATGGAATTTCAGAAAATTAAATTTAAAAAAATTGGAATTTGGAAAATTATTTTGAGAATGAAATTTTGGAAAATTAAATTTCAAAATTGAAATTTCAAGAATGGAATTTCGGAAATTTAAATTTAAAAAATTAGAATTTTGGAAATTTGGAATTTCGATAATGGAATTTCGGAAAATTAAATTTCGAAATTGGAATTTTGGATAATTATTTTGAGAATGGAATTTTGGATAATTAAATTAAAAAAATTGGAATTTTGGAAAATTATTTTGAGAATGGAAATGAAAATAAGATTATTTGAAAATCACAATAAGCTAATAAAATAAAACCACAACTAAAAATTAACAATTTTTTTTTTTTAAAAAGACAAAATAACATGGAATCCACTAAATTAAACAACTGGAATTTGAAGAACATATGAATTAATATAATATCATTCAAAACTTAAAAAATTAACGAGCTTTAGACATGAGCATACTACTTACGATTAATTAATTTATTAACTAAAAATTATAAAAACCATATAAACTAATTTAACGTCAATCCAAAACCAAAATTAACGATTATTTGAAAGATAAACATAGTACTAAAACATATAACCTTTAATAATGGATCATGAATTAGAATTAAAAATAAAAAATAAAAATATTGAGAACAAAAAAATATTAGTATGAATTAACAACCAAAGTAATCGAATAACGTCCTAAAAACACAAACCAAATACCATGGAAAGAAACTAAAATTAATGAATCTAAAACATGAATATGATAACCCAAATCCCATCAAACTAAAAAAATCAAAATTCTAGTAGATGTGCCAACTGAACATGATGAATAAAAGATAAAAAAAAAAATGGTTTTAGGACTTACCTTATGTAGCCATGTGCATGCTTATATGTGTGGTGGGTACACCTTCACAGTGTGACCTGCGGAGAGATCCTCTTTGGTGCGTGTTGTAGAAGGATTTTTAATGAAGAAAATGATGTCACTACATGGTATCTTCTACTCCTCTTGATGCATGCTATCCATATTTTCCATGGTGCATTGGCCTTTAATAATCCCACTAAGCATGTAAGTCTATGCATGGTGGTATCCGGAATCCTAATGGATGCAGCCCCGTCCAAAAATTTGGTAATAATCTGCTTCCGAAACCCGTCCCAAGCGTGATTCCTCATTGAAAGAATGTTTGCTGGTCATTTTTATTTGAGATGGTGTTATATGGGTGATTTTTCCAAAACCATGGTTGCGTGTCCTGTGTAGAGTGGAGAATGATGGTCTCAAGTGTCCTCCCTCCAAACCGAAATATGGTTGTGTCCTCAAACCAAGATTCTGATGGTGTCTTTCACCAAACCGAAATCTGATCATGTAATCTCTTCAACCTTTATTCGAAAAAAAATTTGGTGTTAATCTCCACTTGAAAAATTCTGCTACTTGTGTTCTCCCCAAAAAATACATGCTGATGATGTTTCTCTTCTAAAACCACGTTCTCAATCTTTAAGAGGAAATTTGGTTCTGCGCAAATATGATGTGCGCCATTCTTAAAGGACCAATCTGGTGGTCTTCTCTCACAACTTGATGGTGACTCTTGTCAAGAAATTTGATGCTCTCCTCTTGTAGTCCATGCGGCTGCTACTTAATAAAAGAAAAGGCAACTTAGAAAACTCTCTCACCATGCGTGTTGTAGCGTGTGTGCCCATCTCAAATGTTGCGATTGTAATTGGAGATTCTAGGAGAATCATGTGTTGCTGCCTCAACAGATAATCATGAAAGAACATGCATTCATCACGCTTGAGAGTTGTCATTAGCATAGATAGAGACGAGAGCATCTGCAACACCAGCAACAAGTAACACCTAATATGGATGAAATGTGAGGCAACTCACAGGTCCAATCTTCTGGGCCATAGAGGTTGGGTTGAATCTAATGGTGCATAGTTGTGAACCCTCCAGGCTAAAGACTTTGATGAATTGTTTTGCTTAACCACTTGCAATAAGGGGGTATGTCGTTGAATAGCCAAAACAGAAAGTGAACCCCCGTATGAGCATCAGTTGTGAGGTAGGCATGATTGCCATTTCTCATATCAAGGAACTTAATTTCACCCGCCTCAAATGCACTCAGAATATGGAGAAAGGCAATCAAACGACCAAGCAAGAGAAAGTAAGATTTTACGTATCTCACACCTAAATGTTCACTATAATAATGATTTTTCAAGAGAGGATCATCAAATAACACCATTTGATAGGCTTTGCAGGATCCAGCCTTGGCTGAAAGCCAATTCCCACTACTCTTTCTACCGTCCTAACGTGTGGTTGTGCTCAAGAGAGTAAAAATGTTAAGAACCAATACAGGGAATAAGCAAAGCCCATGTTGGAATATGATGATGAATGAATTGAATAAACAAGTTGCTCTTTATCCAGATCCCAAGCCATGATAGATGATATCTTGCCAACAGAATACAGATATCTTGATTGTTGTTGTTGTCAGTCCACAACAGCATTCACACTTTCTTATAGTGTTGAATCTTTCCAAATTCAAACATTTCCATCAAGTGAGGCAACAAGTGGTAAGCTGTCATCCAGCTCATTCATGATGCAGAGTTTAGAAATTCCTTTATTAGGAAAATTATGATTGTCAAAACTGTTGAGAATGGTAGCTTCATCATAATTCCAAATCCTAGCCAAAGGCCTAGACACAACCCGCCATCAACACACACATGCAGAGAGCATCAGGCATCAAAAGCGTCAAAATAAACTACAACACCTTTGTGGATCCCTCCTCTTTCATTGGCGACGATCTTGGGTGATGATCACTCATCTTTCTACCGGCGTGGGCGTGGGTTGCAGAGGAAGCTCTCTTCTTTTTCTAGGGTTTCCTCTCTCTCTCTCTCTCTCTTTCTTTCTCTCTCTCTCTCTCTCTCTCTCTATTTATCTATCTATCTCTAGCAGGGTTCAAAAAATCGGCCGAGTCCGGTACGACTCGGTTGAGTCATATCTACCTTGATGTCGACCGCGACGAGTCCGATACCAGATACAATTTATACCTAGACTCGACCTTGAATCAGTTGGACTTAGGTGACTCAACCGATATTTCGAGTTAACTTGGTCAACTCGAAAAAAAAGAAAAAACAAACTAATGAACAGATTTCCTACAAAAGAAACCCATCACAACAAGAATCAAATTTTCAGAGAAATAAGATATTCCTCTGCAAAAGAAAACCCGTGAAAATTTGAAACAAACCTGTGACTCTTTCAAAAGCCTTTAAAAAAAGCCTCGGTTGAAGAATAACTTACTTAACCCAAAATCCACCATTATCGGAGTGTAGATTTTTCATCTTTGGTGCGTTGCCGATGGGAAGGTAGCATATTGTGGTTGTATGGTTGCAGTGGGAAGGTTCGATAGTCTGAGAGGTTGTAGTCTGTAGTGTGAGATTTCATATTCTATTTAATGATCATACAAGATCGTATGTTGAATCACATGAAGAAATTATGCCATAATTACTATTAAAATTGTACCAACCTGAATCCATGTGTGAATTTGAAGACGGTACAAATCTTCTAAGGCTGATGGAGGGTACCACCTTTCTATGGATTCTCTCAGGCAATGGGAGCGGGAGAGAGAGCGGTTCTATTCTTTCAAAAGGATGTGATTGATACAAAAGACACAAACCTAAGCCCTTTTATACCCTCCTGCCTTAGGGACCATACCCATTGGTTATTGGGCCTCACGGGCCTTAGGCCCAACATCTAAAGCCCGTGATGGCATTGGGCTCTACACATTAGGTGGCCCATACTCAAGATTAAATCAGAAATTGCATGTTAAAAGATAGCTTAATCCTGGACAATGTTTAATATATTGTCGATCCACATTTATTCTATCAATCTCCCACTTGGACCACATATATATTACAAACAATGTTCATGATAGTACTTTATTGAGCTCATCTTTGCTATCTTATTCAAAATATCCTTAAACAATCCGGTCTACTAATTATGTTAACATAGGATCAAAGCGGCTTTCGTTAATCATAATTTAACTAGGCCCATCAATGATCACAACATTAACAAAATTAGCAACATGGATCAAGTATGGATGTGTAGCATGTAAATTATATAGAATGTGAACTTTAATATGTCTATTTCCAATTGGTCCTACTTTATGACTAAAAATAGTCAAATTCCACTTTCAACACTTGATGCTAAACTGCTTTTGAAAGTCATCATTTTAATTCAGAGAATTCAAATACAATAGTCTTTAAAATCAAGATCTGTACAGATAACACAACATAATATCACATCAAGAAAATAAACACAAAGTCTGAATACAAACTCCCACTATACTGGCACATCATCAATGTGTACAACACCCATATGTGTGACGTGTTCATGATATACTTTGGGTGGCAAACCCTTAGTGAGCGGATCCACAATCATGGAGTTTGTGCTTATGTGTTCAATCGATACTTGAAGACTCTAAACTCTTTCTTTCACAACCAAGAACTTGATGTCAACGTGTTTGGACTTTGACGAACTTCAGTTGTTCTTAGAATATAATTCTGCGGCCTTATTATCACAGTTAATTCTCAACGGTTTCTCAATCCCATCAACTATTCGTAACTGAGTGACAAAATTCCGCAGCCATATCCCATGGTTTGATGCTTCGTAGTAGGCTATGAATTCTGCCTCCATGGTGGAAGAAGCAATAAGTGTTTGTTTAACACTTTTCCATGAAACTACTCATCTAGCTATCATGAAGATGTAGCCTGAAGTGGATCTCCTACTATCAAGACATCCTGCGAAATCGGAGTCTGAATATCCCACAATCTCTAAGTGACTTGATCTACGGTATGTGAGCATGTAATCTTTAGTTCTTTATAAATACCGCATAACCCGTTTTGCCTTTTTCCAATGATCCATACCTGGGTTACTTAAATATCTGCCTAACATTCCAACAATGTACGCAATATCCGAACGCATACAAACTTGTGCATACATGAGACTTCCTACTACCGAGGCATAGGGAAATCTCTCCATATCTTTCTTTTCAAGTTCATTTTTCGGACATTGGTGCAAACTAAACTTATCGCCTTTTGCTACAGGCATGTCTCCTAGTGCACAATTGATCATGCCAAATCTACTCAACACCTTATCGATGTAGGCCTTTTGTGAGAACCCAAGTATACCTCTTGAACGATCCCTATGGATTTGTATACCCAGCACAAAAGATGCATTACCAAGATCCTTCATGTCAAATTTACTAGACAGAAATCGCTTGGTTTCATGCAAAAGTCCCACATCACTACTTGCAAGTAGAATATCATCAACATATAACACCAAGATAATAAATTTGCTCCCACTGAACTTGAGGTATATGCATTGATCAACGGTGTTCTCCTTAAAACCAAATGAAGTAATCACCTGATCAAACTTTCGGTACCATTGTCGGGATGCTTGCTTTGAACCATATATGGACCTTTTTAATCTGCATACAAGTTGCTTTGAATCATTAGACTCAAAGTTCTCCGGTTGCACCATGTATATTGTCTCATCAATGTTGCCATTAAGAAACGCAGTTTTAACGTCCATTTGATGTAGCTTTAAATCATAATGAGCTACAAGTGCCATGATGATTCTAAAGGAGTCCTTTGATGAAACTGGTGAAAATGTCTCCTTATAATCAATGTCTTCCTTTTGAGTGAAACCTTTTGCAACTAGGCGTGCCTTATACCTAACAATATTGCCTTTTGAATCCCGCTTGGTTTTAAAAATCCATTTACAACCAATTGGTTTTACACCTTTAGGCAACTCTACTAGGTCCCAAACACCATTATCTTTCATTGATTTCATCTCATCCTTCATGACTTCTATCCACTTTTCAGAATCAGAACTTTGTTTGACTTGACTTACTGAAATTGGATCGTCTTCCAGACCCATGTCAAACTCATGTTCTTGGAGATATACAACATAATCATCTGAAATTGTACTTCTCCTTTCTCTAGTGGATTTCCTTAGTGGCACTTGTACTTGAGGTTCTTGAGGTTGTTGAGTTACCTCTTGATGAAATTGAATCGGTTCCATAACTTGAGCAGGAGGAATCTCAGGTGTGTCTTGAATCCCTGTTATCGACTGTACATTCTGAATAGTGTCATTAAACATAATATGACCATGTCCAGTCGTAATAATAGGAATATTAACAGATTCCTCTTCAAAGACCACCTTTCTTACTGGCTCTCTCCCACTTAACTCAACATCCTCAATGAACTTAGCATTGCCCGTTTCAAAGAAGGATCTAGTTGAGGGATCATAAAATTTGAAACCTCTCGACCTTTCAGAATACCCTACAAAGTAGCAGCTCACTGTTCTGGAGTCCAATTTCTTTTCATTTGGCTTGTAAGGCCTAGCTTCAGCTGGACAACCCCAGACATGCAAGTGCCTAATACTAGGTTTCTTGCTAGTCCATAACTCATATGGGGTTTTGGCTACTGCTTTGCTTGGTACTCTATTCAAAATATAAACTGCAGTTTTTATGGTTTCGCCCCAAAGTGATTCTGGTAAGGTGGAATGACTAATCATACTTCTTACCATATCCTTAAGAGTACAGTTTCGCCTCTCTGCTAAACCATTTTGGCTCGAAGTCCCTGGCATGGTGTATTGAGGAACGATACCACACTCCATCAAATATTTGGCGAATGGCCCTGGACATTGTTCACCTGATCCGTCATATCTACCATAGTATTCACCTCCACGGTCAAATCTGACGGCCTTTATTTTCTTGCTTAGTTGGTTCTCAACTTCAGCTTTGAAATTCTTGAACACATCCAATGACTGAGATTTCTCATGAATCAAATAAAGATAGCCATAGCGTGAGTAATCGTCAATGAAAGTGATAAAATATTGTTGTCCATTCCAAGAAGGGGTAGGAAATGGACCACAAATGTCTGTATGTATCAATTCCAAGACGTCACTGCACCTATTGGCATTCTTTTTCCTCATATTTGTTTGTTTTCCTTTAATGCACTCTATACAGACTTGAAAATCTAAAAAATCAAGTGGATCAAGAATTCCTTCTGACACAAGTCTTTGTATTCGTTGATTTGAAATATGACCCAAACGCTTGTGCCATAACATTGATGAATTTTCATTCATTAATTTTCGCTTAATGCCATAATTACTTGAATGCAAGGTTTCATTTCCATTAGTGGCCTTTATGTTCAATTTATATAGTTTGTCTGTTAGACTACCTGTACCAATAATATTTGAATTTAGATAAAGACTAACTATTCCATTTCCAAATGAACAACATTATCCAAATTTGTCCAAACATGAAACAGAAATTAAATTCCGTCTAAACGACGGTACTACAAAAGTCTCTTCCAAATCCAATGTACATCCAAAGTCTAACTGTAATCTGAAAAGACCAATAGCCTTGACTGCAGCCTTGTTGCCATTTCCCACATAGATGTATCTTTCACCATCAGTTGGCATTCGGCTCCTTAGGCAACCCTGCATAGTGACACTTATGTGAGTAGTTGCACCCGTATCTATCCACCAAGTGTCAGTAGGCACTATAACTAAATTAATTTCTGAACAAACAAAGTTGAGAAGTGTAACTTTCTTTTCACGCCAAGCAGCGTATTTGGTACATGTCTTCTTCATATGACCAACCTTCTTTCAAAAGAAACAAGTGATCTCCTTATCTTGTTTCTTTTGCTCCTTTTGCTTTGATGTCCCAGAAACTGCAGTTTGTTTTCCTTTATTGTCCCTCTTTCTTTTCTTGTTGGTACCAAATCCCTGAGATGTGGAAGCCAAGTGAGCACTTTCTATCTTTTCTTGCTTCAATCTCTCCTCCCCTTGCACACATTGAGCAATAAGCTCATTCAAAGTCCATTTTTCCTTTTGTGTATTGTAACTGATTTTGAATGGATTGAATTGTGTAGGCAGAGAAATCAAGACCAAGTGCACGAGTATGTCTTCCGACAACTCTAACTTTAGTGCCTTGAGTCTAGTCACAAGATTAGACATTTCCATAATGTACTCCCTGATATTCTCTTTCCCTTTATACCGCATAGAGACAAGCTTACTAAGAATAGTGTTTGTCTCAACCTTTTCGTTTGCAGCGAATCGGTTTGCTATCTGGTCCAAGAATGCCTTGGCTTGGGTTTCCTCAGGTATTGCACCCCTTATTGCTTCTGGAATTGAGTACTTCATAATCATTAGACTCATGCGATTGGATCGCTCCCATTTTTCCATAGTAGACCTTTGCTCAGCAGTGCTGGCACTAGTAAGATCTGAAGGGCGATCCTCCCTTAATGCAAAGTCTAAATCCATGCACCCGAGCACAATTATAACGTGCTCTTTCCATTTCTTAAAATTTGTGCCGTTAAGCACAGGAATGTTATTAACATTTGCAGATATAGAAGATGTTGAATTCATAATAATAAAGCTCACAGTCAGTCACATAAGCATCATACATACATGAATAAATAAACATCATGCAAGATACCTAGCACAAACATTAATATTCAATCTTTGGACAAAAATATTAACTTGTAATTGGTATCCTTATACAAAATTAATTCATAAATATTGACAATAAAATCAAACACAATATGCCTGTCTTTGGACTAGCATATCAATGCAAGATAAACATTATATGTCACATATTTATGACTACTTTATCTATTAAAATAATCTTCCTTTGGGCCGATTATTTTAAATAATAATAATAACATGTTTCATACTTCAAAATGAATAAAATTATATAATATAAGTCACTTTGGCAACAAATATATAGATAACCTATTCATTTTGAAACGTTAAACATAAACGTAACAAGAAATAATAAATTCTAAAAAAAAAAAAAATACAGAAATTCATCAAAACCATAAATTTATTATAGTACAAAATTCATAAATAAACAGAAGAGTCTCATAGCTTAATTGGTCAAGCACAAGGTTGAAAACCTTGTGGTTGTGGGTTCGAGCCCCATGGGTGGCCTTACTCATTTTTCCATCTTTTTAAAAAAAATATATATATCAAAAACGCCATTCATGGCGTTGGCAGCCTGTAACATCATGCTGCCTTAAAGGCCCTTTGAGAGAAACACCTTGATGGCGCCTACAGTGGCACCCCGAAGCACCCCCCCAGAACGGCGTCGAAGGCTGCGCCTGAAGGGCGCACAAGCCGCGCCTAAAGCGCGCTGTCTGAAGCGCCTCCAATGGCGCTGCAGTGGCGCCGTAACGGCGCCTGGAAACGCACCCTAACGGCGCGCGGAGATGGCACTTGAAGTGCACCTCCAAAGGACGCCTGAAAGGCGCCTGTGACAGTGCCTTAACGACGTCAGAAACGACGCCTAAAGCAGCGCCCTGAACCGCGCCGGAGACGGCGCCTTAATGGTGTTGGAGTGGCTCCTGAACTACGCCTGAAGAGCGCTTGAACCACGCCTCAATGGCACTGGCTGAAGCGCACCCTAACGGCGTCTAAAAGAGCGTCTGAGTGGCGCCTCAAAGGCGCCTGAAGTGCGCCTCCAGGGGCGCTGCAAATTGATGCTTGAAATGGCGTCTGAATCCAATTAAAAGGAAAAACAAGCCACTGCAAATTGACGCTTGAAATGGCGTCTGAATCCAATTAAAAAAGAAAAACAAGCCACTGCAAATTGACGCTGAATCCAATTAAAAAGGAAAAACAAGCCAGTACAATTTTTATTGCCCTAATATGCCAATTCTAAGTGATTCAACATTGGGCTCTGATACCAATTGTGAGATTTCATATTCTATTTAATGATCATACAGGATCGTATGTTGAATCACATGAAGAAATTATGTCATAATTACTATTAAAATTGTACCAACCTGAATCCATGTGTGAATTTGAAGACGGTACGGATCTTCTAAGGCTGATGGAGGGCACCACCTTTCTCTGGATTCTCTCAGGCAATGGGAGCAGGAGAGAGAGCGGTTCTATTCTTTCAAAAGGATGTGATTGATACAAAAGACACAAACCTAAGCCCTTTTATACCCTCCTGCCTTAAGGACCATACCCATTGGTTATTGGGACTCACGGGCCTTAGGCCCATCATCTAAAGCCCGTGATGGCATTAGGCTCTACACATTAGGTGGCCCATAGTCAAGATTAAATCAGAAATTGCATGTTAAAAGATAGCTTAATCCTGGACAATGTTTAGTATATTGTCGGTCCACATTTATTCTATAATCATGCATTGTGGTTTTCGTGGTGTGTTAGGGAAGAAGATAGTAAGACTGCAGATCAGTCTTTGTGGTGTGTTGGGGAAGAATATAGCAAGGTTGCAAATCAATCTTCGTGGTGTTGGGGAGGAATATAGAGGGCAAGGGTTTGGGAAGAAACCAACAAATAATAACTAATAAAGGTAAAGTTTAATTTACCTTTATTCTAACTTGCAGTCAACATTATATTTTTAACTTTAAATCAAAACACGCTACATTGCAGTCAAGATTATATTTTTAACTGTACCTTATTTAAATCAAAACACTTGTCATAGTAAAGATTATATTTTTAAGGTAAATGTTGATTTACCTTATTTAAATCAACATACCCACACTGCCATAGTCACACCAGATTATATTTTTAATTTACTGAATCTAATTATATAAATTGGTAAATTATATTTTGCTGACTAATTTGATTCATAATTTGAGATTATATTAAAAAAATTACATAATTTGAATCAATTAAAAATATATTTAAAATTTGATTTACCTTATTATGTTGAGATTATATTTTTAATTTATTAAATTATGTAATTTTTTATTTTATAATATTAAATTGATTTACATATATTTAAATTGGTAAAATTAGGAAATTCATGTATGCAGTGTAAAGTAATGTTTAGATTTTTTTTTAAAGAAATTGAAGAATTGGAAAATAATGTTTATATGAAATTGGAGAATTCATAATGATAATATTATAATGATATTAAATATATTTATATGTAATGTTTTTATTTTATATAGAGATTATATTTTTAATTTATTAAATTACATGATTTTTTATCTTATAATATTAAATTGGTTCACTAAATTCTTTTTGTATGGTATAGAAATATAAAATATATTTATATGGTACATATATTGTATTTTTAATTTATGTTTTTATCTTATAATATTGCAAAATTAAATTACATTAGAAAATTAATAATTATTTAAAACAATTTTTTTTCTTCAAATAATCATAAATGATTTAATAATACAGAATGAAGGGTATGTATTTACATAGTATAGAAAAATTACATTTATATTTGAATCAATTTTACTTCATTATATCATGTAGATTTTTTATTTTATAATATTCTACAATTAAATTACAATAGGAAATCAATAATTATCAAAACAATAAATTGGTTCACTAAATTAATTTTGTATGGTATAGAAATATAAAATACATTTATATGGTAAACTTTATATGGTATAGATATTGTATTTTTTATTTATGTTTTTATCTTATAATATTGAAAAATTAAATTACATTAGAAAATTAATAATGATTTAAAACAATTTTTTTTTCAAATAATCATAAATGATTTAATAATACGGAATGAAGGGTATGTATTTACATAGTATAGAAAAATTACATTTATATTTGAATCAATTTTACTTCATTATATCATGTAGATTTTTTATTTTATAATATTCTAAAATTAAATTACAATAGGAAATTATTAATTATCAAAACAATAAATTGGTTCACTAAATTATTTTTACATGGTATAGAAATATAAAATACATTTATATGGTAAACTTTATATGGTATAGATATTGTATTTCTAATTTATGTTTTTATCTTATAATATTGCAAAATTAAATTACATTAGAAAATTAATAATTATTTAATTTTGTTTTTCAAATAATCATAAATGATTTAATAATACGGATTGAAGGGTATGCATTTACATGATATAGAGAAATTACATTTTTATTTGAATCAATTTTACTTCATTATATCATGTAGATTTTTTATTTTATAATATTCTACAATTAAATTACAATAGGAAATCAATTATTATCAAAACAAACTTTTTTAAAAGATTTTTTTTTATAAAAAAAAATTCATTTATTTAACTATTATTTATTTTAATTAAAATACATATAAATAAGTGAAAAATAAAATATGGTGAACTTAGGTGAGATCGTGTTTGTTGTTTTTTTAGTAGAATTTATTTTTATATGGTAGCAATATGAAACATATAAGTGAGTGAAAAATTGAATATTATAATTCTTATATAGATGTGTTTATATATATTTAATTTGAAAAGTAAGTTGTTTTCCTTTTATACATAGTTGGGAGCATGCAGAACCTGTTGGTAGTAGTAGAAAAACCACGAAGTGTAAATATTGTGAGAAAGTCATACATGATGGTATAACAAGATTAAAGTAACACATCACACATATATCTAGACAAGTGGAAGTATGTCCACGTGTACTGGTAGAAGTGTCACGTAGTGTTAGGCAACATATGTCTGATACTTCAAAAGAAAAAACACAGTTAAAGAAAAAAAAATGAACGACTTTTGAGTTTCTTAAATAAAGAAATTTTCTATGAAATTGATGAGGATGATTTTGATGATGAAATTGAGGAAGTTGTTGTGGCTGATTTTGAAAGAAGACAAATGAAACAAGCAATGAAAGAAAGCCGTTGAATTTTTGAAGAAGGTAGACAAGAGCATTAGAAGGGTGGTAGTTCGTCACAACCTTCTAATGCTATGATTAAACGCGGACTAACACGTAGCTTCAATGTAAGAGAATGAGCTAGCATACCTCCAAAAGGAATTGATCCCTACATGTTCCCATCAAAGCATAAATCAATAAAAAAACTTGTTTTCTATTGAATGCGTGAAGAAAGTGGGTAAAGTTATTTCTAAATTCTTTCTTTTTAATGCAATACCCTTTAATGCAGTTGGCAGTGGGTCTTACTATCAATCAATGATTGATACCATAGCAGAAGCAGGTCCAGACATCAAGGGTCCCACGTGATACCAAATTGGAAATACATATTTGGAAGAGGAGGTGCAAGAGCTTGAGGTATATATAACAACATTGAAGGCTAAATGACCTATATATGGGTACACAATCATGTGTGATGGTTGGAGTTTTAGGACTAGAAAGCCTATCATCAATTTCATGATTTATTGTGATAGAAGTATGATATACCATTCTTCAGTTGATACTACCAACATACCTAAGACAACAGAATACATATTTTCCCTTATGGATAAAGTTGTAGAAGAGGTTGGTGAGGAAAATGTTGTTCAAGTAGTCACTGATAATGAAGCAAGTTTTAAAGCAGCCGGTATGTTGTTGATGGAAAAGCGGAAGCATATGTTTTGGTCTCCTTGTGCAGCACATTGTGTTGATTTAATGCTTGAAGATATTGCGAACATGAAGCAGATTAATTAGATCAAGCTAAGATGATCATAGGATTTTTTTATAATAGCTTGAAAGTAGTGAATTTGATGAAAATGTTCACCAAGGATAGAGATCTGTTAAAGCTAGGAATAACCCGTTTTGCCATTGAATTCATTTCACTTGAGAGTCTTATACGTTATGAGGCTAATTTGAAGAGAATGTGCACAACAAATTAGTGGTGTGAATTCAATAAAGATAGGAGCAAAAAAAGTCTAAGAGATAAGGTATCCAACCTTATCTTAACTGATCGATTTTGGAATAAGGCAGGGGAAGTTTAAACCATCATGGAACCTCTCATCAAAGTATTGAAATTGGTTTATCAAAATAAAAAGCCCACACTATCAATCATTTATGAAGCAATGGATAGAGCTAAATTGGCTATCAAGGCATTGACCAGCAATGGGAAAAGTATTGGGAAGTCATTGATAGAAGGTGGGAAGGTCAATTGCACAGACATTTGCATGCTGTAGGTAAAACAAAAATTCTTTATATATTTTTTATTATTTTTTTCAAGTACAAATTATTATAAACTAATTATTGTTTAACTTATGCCAGCATATTTTTTAAATCCAATGTTCCAATATTCAAAGCATTTCTCCAACCATCCAAAAATTAAAGTTGGATTAAAGGAGTTATCAAGAGATTAGAGCCAGATTTGGATAGACAAACAAAAGCTATTAACGAGGTAGAATAATAGTTTGTGACCTTTATATAATACGTTTTGTATATGTAATGTGCATTAACAAAAAAAAAAATGTTAATGATATTGGTGAAATTATTTTTTGATGACAGAGGAGAATTTGGAAGTGCACTTACAAATAAAGCAAATAATCAATCTCTTACATGTACTCAATACATTGACATCTATTACAAATAAGAAATTATTATCATTTTTTGTTAAATATATCATAGTGATTAATAAGTATGCATTTTCTTTATTATAGTTGAATGGTGGAACAACTATGGCGACGAAGGTCCACATCTACAAAAGATTGTTGTTAAAATTTTAAGCCAAACTTGTTCTTCATCAGGTTGTGAAAGAAATTGGAGCACATGGTCATTGATTCACACAAAGTTGCACAATCGTTTAGCAATGAAAAAGTTGCATAAGTTAATTTATGTGCACTACACTATGCAACTTCGAGTTAAGAATTTGATGCAAGAGCGAAACAATGAAGATTTATACAATCCAATTTATCTGAATCATATCTTTAATGATGATGATATATTAAATGAGTGGATACGAGAAGGAAATGAGCTTATTTTATCATCTGATAATTTGGATTGGTTGGATAAAGGTCTTCTCACTAATGAAGAAGGTAGAGAAACAATTCATGAAGATGATAGTGCCACAAATTGTAGAGTTAGTAGGCGTACAAGTAATGCTACACAAGAAAGAGATGTTGATTCTCGTCGTAAAGGTAAGACTCCTCAAACAATTTCTTCAAGTTCTAGTAGTGATGATGGTGGCAATGGGGGCAGTAGGCAGGGTGGTGGCAGTAGTGGGGGCAGTAGAGGAGTTGGTGGCACTGGTAAGAGTACTGGAGGAGATGGTAGCACGGGGGGCGGTTATATTAGTCAAGTAGATCCTAGCATGTCATGGGCACAAGGAGGTGAAAATTACTATGCCACACAAGATATAGATCATGGATATTGAACAGGGATATGGGAACAATGAAAGCATTTGGAAAGACTAACTACATTTCCTAGTGATGATGATTATTCTAGTGGGCATGATTATCATAGATCAAATTATCACCGTATCGATGAGCACTTACAAAATTTGGGTATAGGATCAAGGTCGTATTTCAAAGGGGTAGATGATATATCATATCACAACTTTAGAGACCGTGATAGCTCTTCCAATACTTTTAGTAGAAATGATTTTGATTGATTTCCAATGATGTATCCAGAGGGATATTCAAATACTGGAACATGAGGTAGTGATTCATATGGATACAATCAATCTTCTAGTAGCAGTAGCATTGCTTATCGAGGTTTTGGATACTATCAATATGGTGTTGATCTCGAATAGCCTTCGAAACCATATTTTCCTGATTATGGATCATCAAGCCAATCATCTCAACCAACGTATTCGAGTTATGAACAACTCTTTCAACCATATCCTCACTACTGGAATTGTCACCCCAATTTGTGTACTCGTCGTAAGACTGATGATGATGATTTTGAAACCCCTTGTCATTCAACATGGAATTGATTATTGTATTGTATGTTTGTTAGTAAAAATGTTATTATATTTGAAATAAAATAATTTTCTTTTATTAGCATTATCATAAATAACTCTGAGCAGATACTTTTATAACTATTTAAATAATGTTAAATTTGAGACAATTTTATTTTATTAATTTTTTGAGCTTATTTAATTGTATATATTTTTATGATGATTTACATAATATTTTTATCATTTTTTGAATTTTCTAATTAGCTTATTTTACGTATCACCCGATACCAAACAGATACACTGAGACCAATACGCTTCGGGCCCCTCCGAGTCAATGATCGATACCGCGACTTTGAACCATGATCTCTAGTTTTTTTTCTCCATTTTTTTTTTAAACTTCCTTCTTAAGATTCCCCCATACAACTCCATTTTCATGTAGTCTCTCTGCTTTGGAAAATCCTTCAATCCCTCTCTTGTAATCTGTCTCTCTTCCTTTTCCAATGCTTTCTCTCTTTGCCCATCAAAGCCCTTTAATTTTCAACAAAAATCCAACCTCTCTCTCTCCTTCTCCATGCAGTCCACCGGTTCCCCATTTTTTTCTTTTTTCTTTTTATAAATATAAATAAAATAAACATTTAAAAAAAAGAAATAAAATAAATACAATAAAAAATAAAATAAAAATAAAAAACAATATAAAATAAATAAATAATGATGATGATGATGATGATGATGATAATAATAATAATAATAATAATAATAATAATAATAATGCTAATAATGATAATAATAATAAGATAAGATCATTAATCACATGCAATTTTCTGAAAATAAATAAGTAGATGAATAAATGAATAAAAATAAGAAAAATAAATAAATACATGCATATAATTAATAATCTAAATATTAAACTAAAACACAATAATAAATTAAATTAAAAAAAAAACAAAATATCAAATTGACAGGATTAAATATCGAAAATTCATCTCAAGCAATCAAAATCAAAATCAAAATCAAGTTAAATATTCACCAAATCTCAAAAATCAAGCAATCAAGAATTTAATCTTAGGGAATTAAACCCAAAAAAGCATCTAAGTGACCTAGGTGAAAAAGTGTCTAAGTGGAAAGTGTCACGGTGAATTAGGTTGAAATTAAACTAAGGAGGTGTTTAAGTGATCAAAAATGTGCTAAGTGACCTAGAAGGTTTAAAAAGTGTCTAAGTGATGTAGGGTGATTAGAAACGTGTAAGTGACCTGAGAGTGTACCTAATGGGCCAAATGCATCTAAATGAGCCCAAGGTGCAAAAGCGGGCCTAAGGTAGTGCCTAATGGATTGTTAGGGAATTATTGTAAAGTATGAAACGAACATGGACATGTGCTAGTAGTAGGACAAAATGGAGGGTTTACAGTTGTCTCATTAATTTTAAATTTAATAAAATGTTAATAAAATTTCACTAATATTTGATATTTTGTTTATATTTATATTTTCATAACTAAAAAAATAAGCTCACAATAATTTTCTGAATTAATAATTAATGATGCCAAAAAAAAAAAGTGAAAATACTTAAAGTGGTGTTTGGATAGGAGGATTTACGGGCCCTTCGGTTGGACTGCGATATAATCCGTGGATTAGGCTGCTCAGGGTCCTCGACCAGGCGCCACTCTTGCTCTCTTTCAGGTATACGTACAGGTACGCTAATCTCTCTCCTTCTCAACGTTGTAGATCAATAAAATGCTTGATCTTCTGAGTTCGGTTTCTCGGGATTGTAGTTGTTTTTCTTCTGAATCAGACATTTCTGAATTTACTTCATTGTTAAGAGTGTATATTGATCTTTGTGGTTTCCGGGTTTTGTTTAGTGTCGGATGATGTGCTCAAGGTGTTTGATGGAAAACCCAGCTAAAATTTTTGATGATTTACACCAAAGAAGCGTTCTTTAACAAAAACTGACTTGTGATAAGGGTAGAAACTGACTTGTATCCATAAGAATTTGGGTACATTAACAAAAAAAAGGAAAAAAACCACCCAGAAAATCCAAGGCAAGGCTTTACTGACCCAGGACTTGGAAGGGCTCCATCACCTCTCTTTTTCTCATCTAAACCCTTGGTTACAGCTAAACAATAATGGGGTTGTTTGGGATTATTATTATTATTATTATTTTTCTGAGGTTTTTGACATGCAAATTCCTTGCATTCTCAATTTTATTTTATTTTTATTTTTAATTTGGGGATTTTCGGATTGTGGTACTCTATTTGTAAATTTCTTGCTGAAATTTTATCAGAGGCACATAATTCAAGAATGTGGGGTAAAATACTGATTGCCTTCCTTTCATGGGCTTAATAGTATCTAAACGAGGGGCAAGTCTTTATTTTTTGGTAGGTATTATGGCAACCATTAGAAATTTGAAGATCAAGACAAGTACATGCAAACGCATCATTAAGGAGTTCCATTCCTATGAGAAAGAGGTTGAAAGAGAAGCTGCAAAAACTGCGGATATGAAGGAGAAGGGAGCTGACCCTTATGACCTTAAACAACAGGTATGCCCAGGTCCTTCTCATTTTCCAAATAGCATCATGAACTTGGTGTTATATATCTTAAGGTTATGTTTGGTTCCTGGAAAGTATTAAGTAAAGAAAAAAATACTAAGGAAAATTATTTTCTCATGTTTGATTGTCCGGTAGAAAATACCAAAGAAAATCAAATATAATTAAAACTAGTTAGAAATTTATGCATTTTCAAATTATTTAATCTTTATATTGAAGAGTCAAAATAAGTGACATAAGTTTGAAGTAATATATAAAAATAATTTATTGACTTTAAATTTATTTTTCGTTTTCCTTCTCTCTTTCTTTCCTTCTAGTTTTCCTTTTGATTTTCTTTTTATTGCATTTTCCTTCAAATTTTCTTGGAACCAAATATAGCTTAAATGTTCTAAGAAGTTGAGAAAAGCAGTTTCTGTGCCTAATAGAATCTTGAAGTTTTCTTGGTTTTATTGGTGGTTCAAATATTTATAATATTGAATTTTTTAGCATGATTAATTGTTGCCTTGTTACTGTCATTCTTATTCATGTTGCATTTTGTCATTTATTATGTGGTATATGATCTATAGTTGTTAGTTAACATGTCTGTTTGAATATGTATGTCCTATCTATTCCTATTAGTGGTAAGTTGATCATAGATTAGATAGGCTTTTCATTATTAGCTTCCTGGTTTTAAATTTATTACTTGTTGAATCATCTAGTTTCAGTTTACCTTTTTTGCTTCCCTTCTCATCAACCATATTTATTTAGAAATTTGTTATAAGTACCAGAAGTTCCAATTTAATCCATTAAAATGTGAGTTATTCTTTCAATGTTTTTAGGACTAGTAGGATAATTATGATTTCCTCAACCACATATGAACTTATCCACCTTGTGTTCTATTTACCTAACTCTTAATTTCCTGGCAACCGATTATTCAGAAGTTTTATTTTACCTTTAGACACATATTGTCATCTTGGTGCCTGATGCAAAAAAATGGTTCAACCTTGTTATCCCTTTCTTCTGTTACATGTAGCCAATTGTGTGTGTTTTTTTTTTCATCATAATAAACCAGCTGATTCTGTAATATGTGATGTCTGTTCATGGTCCAACTAATAAGTAATCACTTTCTCTTGACCTAATTAAAGTTTGGATTTTTTTTTGATTTGCAAAATCAGACCTTTGTATAAACTATGAAATTGATGGCAGAACTGAAGGATCACACAGAACCAGTGCTGCTTTTAGGAGCTTTGTTTTTTTAGTCATCACCATTAGAAAAATCGTTCCTTTAAGATGTATTGTTCCAATAATTTCAGGTCATTTGATTGTGAAAATCGGGTATGAGCATGTTTCAAGCACTTTAAGTTGTTGAGATCTCTGGGCTTTACCATGAAACTCTTGTTTCTCTCCACTTTTAAATGTTAAAGAAGTGGTTTCTTCTAGGCTTTTCAAGTATACTGTTTGTTGTGTATCTTGCCAAAAGAAATGGAACAGGATGTTTACTCTTCATGTTGTGTTTAACATGAAAAGTTTTAAGAATGCATCTTACTGCTGCATGCAAATGTTTACTTGGTAGTTTTAAGAATGCATCTTACTGCTGCATGCAAATGTTTACTTGGTAGTTTTAAGAATGCATCTTACTGCTGCATGCAAATGTTTACTTGGTAATAAATTCCCCACGCATTTCCTTGTACCATTTTTTTGGCTAATGAGGGACTTATGTATGATGAGCCTGGTCCAAGCTTTAAATCTTATTATGTCACTGTAGTGGCACCTATTAATATCCAGAAAATTTCCTTGGATGCTTCATTGCCTTAGTTGGCAAAATGCAACCCTGTGTATTATTTTTTGTATGGCTTTTTCCCTGCAATGTGATTTAAATTTGATTTTGATACAATACACCATTACTAATTGAAGTGAAGAAGCAGAAATCAATTTTTATTTTGTGATATATTTTGTAGTATCCTGTTTTTTCACATCAAAACCCCCTTTATCTTCTTGATCATTTGGGCAGGAAAATGTGCTGGCTGAATCAAGGATGATGATTCCTGATTGTCGCAAGCGCCTGGAGGCCTCACTAGCTGATCTAAAAGGAACTTTGGTATGATAAATTTTATATAGATTCTTTAGATGCTGAATTTCATAGTCAATGGGCTAATATACTTAAGGTCATGGTTGATGTTTTCAAAACCAAATTATTCGCCGAATCTGTAGAAAGGACCAGGCAAAGTTCTGGCAGTTCTACTGTATTGGTCTATAGGCTGATGCATGATAAATGATTTATCCAAAATAAAGTATAAAAGTCAAATGTTAAACATCCCCCTTTTTTTTTTTTGTGTCAACATGATACCTGCATATTCATTGATTAAGCCAATAGTAAGTACGATTCCTCTACCATGTTGTTTGAGGTAACATTGGTGTCCACTTAGTGAGATGATTCCTTTCTGCCAAGTCACCTCAAATAGTAAGTACGATTCCTCTACCATGTTACCTCAAAGTAAATATGATTTTTCTCTACCATGTTAGGCTTATCAAGGACAAATAGTAACTATATATTATTAACTAAGCCAACTGATACTTTATTCTCTCTTTGCAACTGTTTGAAATTTACCCTTTTTTTTATGCTCCTAAAAGATCCTTAAATTTGTTGAGGACAATATCATAGAATCTATTATGATTAAGTCAATGCATTGTGGGGAAATGTTGGGGTGAGAGAGAGAGAGAGAGAGAGAGAGATTCTATTATGATTGATTAAGTCAATGCATTATTTTTATGTTAAGAGATTCACCTTTTTGGATGTGCATGCCACTTTCCTTTTTTTTGGTGGGGGTGGTGGTGGTGGGGGAGTTTATTTTGTATATGGGTGTGTATGGGCATATGACTCAGCTAAATGGTTGTTGGTTTGAATGCATGTACCAAAACCAAATTACAGTGGTTTTAACATAGAATGGTTCCCCGGCTGTATCTGAACTGAAGAATGGTTCAGCTGACAGTTTGGGTGGTTGAATTGCTTGGAACTTTGATCATAGTTTGTTCGGCCCCACAACTAGGTACCTGAAATTCGATTGTTTGGTATATGCAAAACTGCATGGTTTTGGCAGTCAGAAACTAGAGGGAAATGACATTCAGTTTTGTTTTCCATTGTCAGCTGTATCCTATCCTCCCTGATTGAGCTGTAACTGCATAACTGCAACTACAAGTACATTTTTATTTAAAGTGCTTTTAGTTGAAGTGTTTTCTTTAGAAGCATTTTTGGGAGAATCACCTATCAAGTGCTTCTCTAGGAAGTATTGCAAGTGATTTTTTAAGTTTTTAAAAAGTACTTTTTAAATTTTTGCCAAACATCTGATTTTTTAAGTGTTTTCTGAAAGTGCTCCGAACAGGCTCTAAGTTGGGCTCAAGTAAGATTTTGAAATTTGACATATTCCAGCAGGGGTATTGTGTTACAAGGTCCTCTATTGAGTCCATTATGAATTGTTCATTGTCCCTTTATATATAAATTGTGGTTAAGATTAGAGGTTGAGGTGAAACTTAGTAACATAACCAGGGTAATTGATAAGATACATCCTAGCAGGGGTGAGTGATGCAGGGTTAGCAACCAACAAAAGTGGTCTTGCCTCCATCCCAACTTAAGGCACAGGTGAATCTCAAATGTAAGAAGCCAAAAATAAGAGTATCTGAAATACATAAAGGTCTTGTTTATTTAAGGATGATCCCTACCCTAAATCAAGCTAGAAATGTAAGAAGCTAGAATGTATTGTATATATAATCCTAGTAATTTATTGTTGTGGTTGCATGAAGTTCACTGTTACAGTAGTGTGCTACATAATAAAATTTGATAAAACAAAAATATACTAATATTGACTCTTCATTTTATTTCTACATAAACTGAACCCCATATAAACTATAATATTTTAATTATAAATAATGTCTCAAATTATCATGTTCTGCATCATTCTACCCCAGTTTTGCAGTTTGCATTGGCATCTTTGGGCACAAGAAATTATGATTTTGACTCAACTTGATTTTTTTTCCCTATTTAGCTGACTCTGCTTGGACTAATTCAATGGTTGAGATGGCTTGGAAAACAAACCCATTCTTGGATTGTTTCTGATAATGAAAAATCAACAGTGTTCTACCATTCTCATCCACCATTTTTTACTTCCTCAAGTTAACCGCTATCCCTTATGCTTCTTTGTGCTTGTATCAATATCCTACTTTCCACTTAGCTCCTCTGTTCTGACAATAGTGTGATGAGTTTGGCTGGTGATAAAGCTAAGCGTTTGGGTATTTCAGTATACTGAGTGTAGCATTGAGAGGTTGGGCTGAAAAGAACTATATTTGTTGATGAGAGGGCAACTTGACTGGGTAGTTGAATAAAAACCAATATTCCTTTGATCATAGCCCTTAATTTGTCAAAAGTCATATATGTCACGTCTGTAAGTGATGGCATGTGGTCTGAGTTCTGTGCATAGGTAGACAGTCCATATCTTATGAATACTTGACAAACAATACATTGGTAGAGGCACCAGTGTGACCCCTCTAATGTTCAAAGTCAAAAAAGGAAAAGGAGAAGGAAAATTATTGAAACTTGCAGTGATGAGGATGAATCTTCAAGATATATATCAAGAAAGGGAATTAGTATTAGTTGTAATTAAAGTAGGATTAATATTATTTGGAATTAAATTAGGATTAATATTTATTGGAGTCTAATTAGGATTAGCTAGTTGAGTTATAATATAATTAGAATTTGAGTCATGATAGGTTATTAGAGTTCTGATAGACTTTGGATGTTATAATTAGAATTAGAATCATAATAGGTTATTAGAGTCCTAGTAGACTTTGGATTTCTTAGAGAAGCCTATAAATAGGCTAATCAATGTAAATCAAAGAAATGAATTTGATGAATAATATTATACTTTCTTTCATTGCAAGATTGCAACCCTCAATGGTTAGACTTCAGTGATTTTCTTCTAGGTGAGACTCCTAGAAGGCCTTAGTGAGACTCTAAGGTTTTCCATCTTTTCTTCATTCTGTCTTCTTTCTCTCTATTTCTTATCTTATAATTTTCTCTACCATCAAATTTATTCTTTATTCCTCTCCTTACACCCTAAAAGTAAAACCCTAGCCCACCTACCCTTGAGTGTAGGCAACCATCCTAGGGTTGTCCTACATCATGCAGCCTTCTGGTCACTTGGCTCTTTTGGTTGATGAGGGGTGTCTTTTATATTCTTGCTTCAACCATGGTTTAAGACCCAATCCCTCTAGTTAGGATGTTTGGGTTTCTTGCCACGTGTTAGTGTGTTTCCAAGTGACTGCATTCCTATGCATTCTTTCATCCTTGAACAGTCATGCGGGGAGCTTGAATACCCCAAGCTTGTCATGCTTACCCTCTAGGTTCTCTTTGCACCACTTAGCTCAAGCTCCGAAGGTGTTTTAGACTACTGGCTGGAATCTATCTCCACATATCAAGCATAAACAGGTGTCTCCTCAATGTTGTCCATTCTCATGTAGGCATTGTACATTATTCTTAGGATCATGGTTTTACTGTATAGAAAGGTTAAAGCCTGACAAACTCCACTTTGGTACTGAAGATGATTCAGGATGACATTCAAATACCCTTTAGGCTAAGAGTTCTGCAAGGAAGGTGATGGGATGTGCAGATATAGTGAGAAAGAGGGACATTATTCAAAAATAGAACAGGAGAAGAAGAATAGAATTAGCAAAGCTGGAGTGCAAATATGTAACAGCCCTCCCTGAATCAACACTGTCCGATTGTTAATGAAAACGAAATTGGGCCATTTAATTGATATGGAAGAAAAAGAAAATTGATATAAGTACTATTTGAAACATGATAGAATGATCATCCTTGTGTTGTTTCCTAATCCCCACTAGGCCTCTGCCTAGATGTTATGAATCATGTTGCATAAACACTTTTTGGATGCTAGAATGAATGCCATGCCAATATAAAATAGTTGTTCAATTAATAGAGCTAAAGCCAAGTTTAATGAAACACATTTTGCTAAACAAAATGCTTGATTTCAGGCTGAGTTGGAGGAGTCAAACCAGAAAGAGGGCCCAGAAATCGAGGATGCTCGAAGCACCATAGCAGAGGTTGATAATTTTTTTCAAACAACAGAGGGGTAATATTCAAGCCCTAGTGAGCAGTGTCAAGGAAGGGGGTTAGTTATCTGTTCATGGTACTGGAATTTGTAGGGTGTGCTTTTCCTGTCACACCAGGGGGCATGTGATGCTTTTCTGATGGGGTTTTTCGGATGTTGCTTCTAAAAAAACATTTATCTGCCTTGTATTTGCTTGTCTGAAAGTTATATGAAACATAGACTTGGTAGTTTCACCAGCATATCTTTCATAGGTGCAACACTCTGCTGTTAATTTTTCGTCTAAGAAGCAGGTTGTTTATCATTTGGGTTTGTTTCAAAGAAAAAATGAAGATCTTCAAAGAGGAGGGTCCTTCATAGAAATGCCATTTTGGTATGGGTATGCAATGTTATGGAAGTATTCGACCGTGATTCATTCATTTTCTTTCATGAAGGTTTTAAAGTTAAAGTTGAAGTCAAAATCACAACTTTTAGAAGACGATATCAATAATGTAAAAGTTTTATTAAACATGAAAATTGAAGTTGGTTCAAAGTTAGAATTTTTAAAAGATGAAACAGGCATAGAAGCTTTTATCGAGCTTAAGAAAAACTTGTGGCTCCTCAAAATCCAATCAAACAAGGCTTAATTTGTTGTTTTCCAAAATGAACCATTTTTAAAGTTTGTAAGCATTTTCATACAAAAATTAATTAGCATTGGGCCATTGTTAATCTAAAAAGCATTGTTTACTATGGAATACATTGTTCAAAATACTTTCAAATGCATGTTTTAATTATTTATTTTTGGTTATATTTAAACACTAGTTGATTCTTTATGAAGGTGTTTCTAATATAGGGGTGGATCCAATGAATGCCCAGAGCATGCCCCCTTGAATTTAATTTTGCATAAAGGGATTCAAACCCTTTCATGTGAATGTGTCAAAATCCCCTTGTTACCACTAGGCTCCATATACATTTTATTCACTTTTTGCTCCCCTTGATATTAATAGTTAGATTTGCCACCCATCTTATTTGTCAAAAGTGCTTTTATTAGAGCATGATGTAGATTGTGTATTCAAATCCTAACAACATCAACATTTAAGAAAATTAGTTAACAATTAAGCTTTTAAGAAAATTGGTTTGATCGGTCAAAAACAGTAAGGAATAGGAAAAGGAAATGTAGTGTTAGAGTATGATATATATATTATGTAATCAAATATCAACAATAAAAGCTTTCAAGAAAATTGACTTGTAAAAAAACAGTAAGGAGTATGAAAAGGGAATGTATTTTCTACTTTTTTTTATTTTTTATTAATAAAAATAATAAACTAAAGTATTAAATATTAATTGCATCATATAACAACCTTAATATTCAATTTATAACAAATATAGTTATAAATAATCTTAAACACTCTTAATTTGGTGTATAGAAATTTTCATTGTCTGACTTGAAATAGAAAGATAGAAACAAATTTTGGAAATAGCCTTAGTAAATTACCTCTAAGTTGGCCTTCTAATCTAACGTATGAAGTAGTCACATCACATCACATCTCTTTACTATATCCCTAATCAAATGGTAATCCACCCTAATATGTTTAATAAACTTAAGAAACATAAGATTAAGTGCAATATATATAGCCATAATAGATGGGCTGGTAGCTCAAAATTTGGCCCAAGTTCAATACTTTTTAATTTATATATATACACACAAAATATTCATTCTTGCTATCCATTTTTAGATATTTGAGAACATGACAAACTGCATTCTAGTGCACTTGTATAGAACTCTCCATATATTGACAAACAACACTCACAATAAAATTAATATTAGGACAACTCATAGTCAAATTTATGAATTTTTAAACAAGACTTCTATATCTTCTTGTATATGCAAAATCTATTGTATCTACTATGTCTAATTGTACATTAGGATTAATGGGTGTATTTATAGGTTTAATTAGCATACAAGTCTCAATCAGTAAATTTTATACATGTTTTCTTTGACACAATTCCAATCCCTTTTTGCCATGAGCAACTTTAGTTGCCCAAGAAATATCTAACCCTAGGCTTTTAGTTTGAAAATTATTTTTCAAATGATGTTTCCATCTCTTCAATTCCACACAAATCATTGCTAGATGCAAGTATATTGTCAACCTAAACAATTAAATCCACCAAACCTAGCCCATGTATTCTTTGCTAAGACAAGATAATCAAAGTGATATCTAGAAAAACCAAGAGAGATAAGCATTCCACTAAACTTATCAAATCACACCTAAGGGGATTGTTTTGGCTCACATATGGCTTTATTCAACCTACACAACTTTCTTAACTCCTCTTGAGCAATGATCTTATATGATTGCTTCATACAAACTTCTTCCCACAAATCACCATATAAAAACACATTTTTGACATCAAGTTAGTGTATAGGTTAGTTAAAGTGAACAACCAATATGTTAAGATTCTAACTAAATCAACCTAAGGAAATCACGCTGTAGGAGGGGTGAATAGGGTGTGGTTACTTTTTGCAAATTTAAAAATTATAAAATGCAACTAACAATTATATGCAATTATATAGTAATATAATGGAAAAACAATTTGTGTATATATATATATAAAAGAGATTAAGGAAGAGAAGTTGCAAACCCTAGTTTTTATGGTGGTTTGACATAACTTGGTCTATGCCCCTTTCCTCAAGTTCCTAACCGAGTGAGGGTTTCACTGACAAGACTTCTAGCCCAAGCCTTCAAGCTTTACAATTGGATTATAGTTCTAATCAACACTCTTGAACCTGTGGCTTCAAGTACCCTCTTGAGTTATGGTTCCAAGCAACCTTTACAACAAGCCTTTTCAAGACAAAGTCTCCAACTTTTTCCTTTAGATTATGGTTCCAAAGCACCCTCACAAGATATAGAAATGAAGAAAGGATTCCTAATTTACAATATTTACTCAAGTGGAATATAAAGAAATTGGGGTTGAATGGTATACTAAGATGAAATACAAGTTTGAAAGCAATTGCACCCTAAAAACGCTCCTTCAACGCTCAAGTAATTTTCAAAAATTGATTTAAAGCTCTTCCTTTATCAATACAAGAACTTTGGAGCCTTTAACTAGGAGTTGAAAGCTCAAAATAGCCATTAGACATAGTTTGGAGTCGACTAATCGGTTCTACTAACTACTAACCATTAGATGGTGAAAAGTATTGAAAGTGACCATTAGGTAATAGGAGCTTAAGCAATCAACATCAATTTGACTAGTCCCCAACCACTTGAGGTTACACCTCAACTGGTTGAGATAAGTTTCTACCACTTTGAAAATTTTCTTCAACCAATCGACCTCTTGGTTCAACTAGTTGACCTCTTGGTCCAATTGGTCAACCTTTTGGTTCAACTAATCGACCTGTTGGTTTAATCGGTCGACCTATTAGTTCAACCATTGGTTAAACAAAAAGAAAAAGTGAGAAAATAAAGTATAAATGACATTTAATTACTCAGATTGTTTCAATATGAGAACTTAAGATTAAAAGATCATTTTTAATGATAAAATTCATATCAAAACATGAATTTTTATTTTTGAAACAATCAATCTCATTTTTTTGTATTTATAAAAATCATTAAAAATAATGCATAAATGAACTTTATAGTTTTTGCAACTTTGATGATTCCTTAGGGAAACCCAACTAGACAATTCATTGTCATTTCGAAAAACTTTTTAACTATGAATAGAATTTACAAAGTTGTTTTCGTTTATAACTATTATCCATCCAATTTATAAAAGAATGAAACTGATTTAGGAATTAGTTAGATGATTTTAGGTGTTTAGGTAAAAATGAAATGTGGAATATTAATGCATAATAACCTTGCAAAGAGATACTAGAAAATAACTCTTGATTGATATTCTTATTCTTCTTGATTTTCCTTTGGATTGATTTATCTTTATGATTATTACTTTGATAACCTTCTTACCTAAACAAACTTAGGATAAATCATTAGTTCCAAACCTTATTTTGTCATCATCAAAATCAAGATTAACTAAACATTGGTTCAACACAATAAAATTTATAAATGCACTGAATTGAGTTTGCCTCAAGTGAAAAAAAAAAAGTACTTGGCATTGTATGTTTGTGTGCATCCTTTGACAATCAGTTGTGCTTTCAACCTCTTAGTAGTACAATTTGATGGTATTTTGACAACAAAGATCCACTCATAACCATAATTTGTTTGTTTTTTCTTTTCTTTTCTATAAAGCAGTTAAATTCTATGTGCCATGATTACGAAAAGAATTCATCTCCTCTTCCATAGTAGTTTTCCAAGATTGATGAGAACAATCCTCCTGGTAAGTCTTAAGAATAACAATAGTTGATAAAAAAAAATAGAATAAAGGATTGCAAAGGAAAAGAATGAGAGATAGAAGAAAATAAAGTAGTGACAGTACCATAATGAGCCAAAATAACCATTAGTGTAGAATTAGAAAATTGGATCACTGGTTGAAGACTTTGATAGAGAAAATAATTGCACTTTTCCTGTGTAAGCATAAAAGAGTACTAATACTAGTAGAAGAAGAAACCATAGACTTTGAAGAGTTCTCCACTTTGTAACATACCATCTAACTTGCCCAAACAAGTTTAACAAACTTATTCTAGTAATTCTTTAACACATGATTAGTGTTACCTCAGTGCACAACCTATATCTATGACCTCGACCATTTCTATTGTTGGGAATTGTCCCAAATTCCCAATTAGTAAAGATTTTTTTTTTTTTTGTAAAGAATATTGTATAGAATATTTTCTAAGTTAATATATTATTGTAATACTAGATTTCCTTATAGCATAAGGAAAGTTGTTAGAAATATCTGTATAAATATTCTAGGTCACGAGGAGAAAAAGTTATGAGATGGACCTATAGGGACTACACGAGGTGAATAAAGATGTGAAGAAGAACATGAGATACCCGGTGGAGCGAGAGAGTTCATAGTAAGGTATTGATATAAGGAGTGGCGAAACATGAGATGTTTCGAGAACCTAAGAATTGTATCTGGTTTTATCCTCTGCAATATTTTTTATTGTATAGTGGAATTATTCTCTCTTATCCGTGGACATAGGCATGGTTAGCCAAACCTCGTGTACCATATGTGTGATTGTTTTATCTTTGTGTTCTTGAATTAACCTTGTTAGCATGAAATCTTCCATTATCACAACAAATTGGTATCAAAGCTAAGGTTATTAGTCCTAGAATGACAACAATGGTTGAGGTTGAGAAGTTTGATGGAAGAAACGATTTCAGTTTGTGGCGTGTCATATTGTTTCAACAAAGGTTGTCCAAAGCATTAAAGGGTAAAGAGGCTTTACCAACAATGGTGTCTGATGAAGAGAATGATGAACTTATGGAGAAAGCACATAGTGCTATTCTATTGTGCTTGGGTAATGAGGTGTTTCATGAGATTGTAGAAGAAAATACGACTACCAAGTTATGGTTGAGGTTGGAAAGTTTGTACATGATGAAATCTCTTACAAATCGCTTGTATTTAAAGAAGCAATTGTATACTCTCTAGATGAAAGAAGGTATGCCCATTAAACCACTCAAACTCTTGGAAACTACGTTCACAATCATTAGACCACTCAATCTTAACCCCTTTCTAAGTCAACCTAGTCAGAGGTAGGGCAATCTTAGAAAACCCCTCAATAAACCGCCTATAATAACCATCCAGTCCTAAGAAACTTCGAATC
This sequence comes from Vitis riparia, assembly GCF_004353265.1. NCBI lineage: Eukaryota > Viridiplantae > Streptophyta > Magnoliopsida > Vitales > Vitaceae > Vitis > Vitis riparia. The sequence continues at coordinate 9,834,068 of NC_048445.1, forward strand.
TCGGCCACAATATTAGGTCTCCTCCAATTTGACACGGTATCTACCTTTCCAGGGTCAATAGAGATGCCATCCTTGGTCACCACATGCCCAAGGAAAGAGACTTTATCTAACCAGAACTCACACTTCTTTAGTTTAGCATCCAATTGCTTATCTTTGAGAGTCTTCAATACAATACCCAAATGGCACTCATGCTCTTCCCTACTCTTTGAATACACCAAAATATCATCTATAAAAACCACCACAAACTGATCTAGATATGGCTTGAATACCCTATTCATTAAGTCCATAAAAGCAGCAGGTGCATTAGTCAAACCAAAAAACATAACCAAAAACTCATAATACCCATATCTAGTTCGAAAAACAGTCTTGGGTACATCTTCACTTCTAACCCTTAACTAATAATAACTAGATCGAAGTTCAATCTTAGAGAACACACATGCACCTTGAAGTTGATCAAACAAATCATCAATACGAGGAAAGAGATACTTGTTCCTCACCGTCCTTTTATTCAACTCTCTATAATCAATGCAGAGTCTCATAGATCCATCATTCTTCTTTACAAATAAAACAGGAGCTCCCCAAGGTGAAACACTAGGCCTAATGAAACCCTTATCTAACAACTCCTGAAGTTGAATCTTCAACTCCTTAATCTCTATAAGTGTCATCCTGTAAGGGGCCTTAGAGATAGGAGTTGTCCCTGGTGCCAAATCAATGGTGAACTCCACCTGCCTCTCTGGTGGCAAGCCAGGTAGATCATCTGGAAAGACATTAGGATAGTCCCTTACAATGGGTATGTCTTCCAACTTTAAATCATTTTCCTCATTCACAACATAAGCTAAAAAGCCTTGACAACCTTTCATGTGCAAAAAACTAGCTCGCAAGGCTGAAATCATACGTAGTGGTTTGTCCACATGTTTCCCCTCAAAACTAAAATAAGGCTGACCAGGAATGCTAAACATCACTCTTTTCCTAAAACAATCAACACAAGACAATCTCTAAGCATTTTACTGGTCACAACAGAAACTCTCATAGGAGTAGCAACAATCAAATCAAAGTCTATGCTAGCAATATGCATAACTAAATTAGTCACTAAGAAGCTAAATAAGCAAATCAGAATTGTAAGGAATAAAAGGAATCAGACTAGATGAAGTTGAAACTTAAACTAATGCGTCACTCATCTATTCCCAAAGGTCAACTAAACAAGTTCCCGTCAAGATCACAACCTAGTGTTCTAATACCACTCTATCACGCCCCAAGACCCACTCCAAGGACGTGACGGTCATTTCACACCTCAAACCCGAAAGCTTAAAGTGTAACCTGACCTAAACAATCATATTGTAACTGGAAGTAACCAATTACCAAATACCTGTTCAGAGTAGTAGAACAAAATTCTAAAATCTTCAAACTTAACTTTAAAACTAAGCATCCATTATCCAAATAGATTGCAAACTCAAATAAATCAAGTGCTAACAAATTTTCGTAATCTCCAAATCTCAACTTCAAACTTATCAAAAAAATATTTAAAAGCTCAATATCTAAATAGCTTCCAAAAACCAAATAATCCAAATGAACATAAACTTATAAGCTAACAATGTCCAAAAATAACATCCTAAGCAAAATCCTAATGATAACCATTCCCCGACCTAGCCATCACTCCTCGCCCAAACTAAGGGTACTAAAAAATTATCAACAAATAGGAATGAGCTCAAAGCCCAATAAATAACATTAATGCAGTCCATGGATAAAATATTTCAAGTTCACTTGAAAAATAAGAGATATTATAACTAATTATTTTCATAAACCTTTGAGTTAGTTTTGCCAATACATTCAAAACTTTTAACTGTACACTTTCATTTCTGATTCAAACATTTTCATATCAAATTCAATCACAACATTCAAATTATTTATTTACTCTAGTCATCAAACATTTTCATATCAAATTCAATCAAAACATTTAAATTATTTATTTAATTTGGTCATCAAACATCAAATGGTGCCCAGTTAGGTGGGACTTTTCAAATAGGTGGTTAGCCTCAAATTGTTCATTTAAGATGGACGGAACCAAACACTACTAGTACTAGTAACCTCTAACCAAACCCCTAGAGGCTGGGGTCCAAATCAATTAAATTCCCCACCAAGAAATGTAAAGGTCAACTATTATATCCCGTTGACAAGGGCCAAAAAGTCAAAAGTCAACTATTATATCTCATCGACAAGGGCCAAACAAACCAGAGTAAAACACTTATTTCAATTATTCAAATTTGCAAAACATAATATCTCCACATTTCTATGTTATAAACAAAATGTAAGGTTCTAACAAACTTTTCATGCAAAACATATTTGATTCATGCATAAAACGAATAATAACTCAAAACGTTTCCAAATGATGTATATAAAAATTTGTTTCTAAAAAAAACCAACTGCATTAATTTCCCTTACCTCAAAAGAAGTCCTCAAAAACTTTGGAGAAAAATAATCCTGAAAATTTACTCTTCACCTAACAAAATATAAGAGAAATAATCATTACTATTTATCTAAAATTATAGGTTTGACAATCCTAAAATTTTAGGTATTCAAATTAATGTTTTTAATTATGAAAGATAATTTAATCTATTCCTATTTTAGAAAAAATAATAAATTTCTAATTCATATAAAACTTAATTTTATTTTCAATTTATTTCTTGGGACGTAACTTAATTTAATTAAACTACAATTTATTTCACTAATTAAATTTTATGCTACTTATTAACTAAATTTTTTTCATTAATCTAATTATAATACTATAAATTTAACTAATTTGTATTTCACCTTATTTATTTATACATAGTTTATTCTACCACTTTCATATTTTCCAAACACAACTACTATAACACTCACACGACTATCATTGTAATATCTATAAATATGTACATACCATCCACCTACTCACACACTCCACGTGCATGCCTCTTATTATTATTATTAATATTATTATTTTCACCCACCCACTCACACACTCCACATGCATGTCTTTTATTATTATTAATATTATTATTATTTTCCTCATTCCTTTATCTTTTAGTTCCCACACGCATGCAACTTTTTTTTTTTTTTTTTAATTTTATTACTTAGATCTATTCATCTAAGAAATTTTGAATTTCCTTATTTTCACAATAGAACAACCTATATTCCTAATTTCAATATTTTGACCTAAATTTTTTAAAATAAATTAACCCTAGCTTAAAATCGAAGTCTTCCAAAGAATCATTTTTTTTTTTCATCTAAAAACTTAAGATTTCTCAATTTCCAACAATAAATCAAAATCTTAAATTTTCAATATTTTGACATTAAAACGATTTTTTTTTTAAAAAAAACTAACCCTAATCTAGATTTGGATTTTCCAAAAAATATCTAATGTGTTTGAAATTAACTAATGAATCTAAAATATTAATCTAGGGGTTAGAATCTTACCTATAGAGATCTGTTCTTCAAACTCTGAAATCCAACTCCAACCTTACGTTATCTGGAATTATGTGAATAGGAACACTATTCAGAAAAGAACAGGAAGAACAAAATTTCTAATTTATATCTAGGGTATTTATTTGAAAATTACATTTTTACCCCTCTTTCATTTTATTAAATTAATCAATTAATTAATTATTAATTTAATTTAATTTAATTATTATTAATATTTTCCTAAATTACCCCTTAAAAAAAAACTTGGCCATTACATGATGAGTTTAATAAACTATCATGGATTTGAGGAATATTGATGTTAGAATTGATGATGAAAACCAAGTCATAATTTTGATGTGTTCCCTACCAAATTCTTATGAGCAATCTTGAACTCAAGGGAGTTGAAGAAGAGGGTGTTCGAAAGTAGAGAAAATGACTCAAGTGAAGGTTTGATGGCTAGAGGGAGAACATGAAAGAAAAATAATGGCAGAAGAGGTCAATCTAGATCAAAGTTCAGGAGAACAACAAATGTTTCAAGTGCAAGGACACTAGGTGAAAAATTGTCCAGATCGTAAAGGAAAAAAAAGAAGAAAAAACTTTTAATTCTAGTGATGTAGTAGTTGTAGAAGAAAATTCAAATACTGCAGATTTTCTTTTAGTTACTGTTACAAACTCGGGTGATGAGTGGATTCTTGATTTAGGGTGATCCTATCATATGTCTCCCAATAGGGATTGGTTCAGTACCTACCAACCTATAGATGGTGGGAAGGTTCTCATGGGAAACAATGTAGCCTGTAAGGTTGTTGGGATAGACACAATTCAAATTAAAATGCATGATGGCATTATAAGGACATGAATTGATGTAAGGCATGTTCTAGAATTGAAGAAAAAATTGATTTTTTTTAGGGACATTTGACTCCAATGGTTGCAGATATGAAGTTGGAGGTGGAGTTTTGAGGATTTCAAAGGGTGCTCTTGTTGTGATGGAATGAAAGAAAATTAATGGTCTCTATACATTGTAAGGTAGCACGGTTACAAGTGCAGTTGGAGTTGCAGTTTCAACCTCAGAATCAATTATAGAGACTACTAGATTGTGGCATATGCGACTTGGGCATATGAGTGAGAGAGAGTTGACAATTTTGAGCAAACGAGGTTTTTTTTATGGACAAAAAATAGGAAAACTGGACTTTTGTGAGCATTGTGTGTTCAGGAAACAATGCGGGGTGAAATTCAATGTAGGTGTTTATAGAACTAAATGCATTTTGGATTATATCCATTTGGATCTTTGGGGCCCTTCTTAGGTTGTATCACATGGTGGTGGAAGATATATGTTGACCTTTATTAATGATTACTCTAGAAAGGTCTGGGCATATATCTTGAAGCATAAGAATGATGTATTTGGGAAGTTCAAGCAATGGAAAGCCATGATTGAGAAGCAGATTGGAAAACAAATCAAGGGCTCGAGAACTAACAATGACATGAAATTTTGTGGGAAAAAGTTCAATGAATTTTGCAAGAATGAAGGTATTGTGAGACACCGCACAATTAGGCATAGTCCACAACAAAATGATGTTGCAGAATGAATGAATAAAACTCTTTTAGAGAAAGCACGATGCATGCTTTTGAATGCAGGGTTGTCAAATGAATTTTGGGTTGAAGTAGTAAATTCAGTTTGTTACCTTGTGATCTCCTTCAATTCCTATTAATTGTAGGACTCCTGAAGAGGTATGGTCTAGTTTCTCTTTTAATTATGCTAATTCAAGAATTTTTTGTTGTCTTGCTTATGTTCATGTGAATGAAGGGAAGTTGGAACCAAGAACAAAGAAGTGCATATTCTTAGGATATGCTAATGGAGTGAAATGGTACAGGTTATGGTGCCTAGATTCAAAATTCTCCAAATTTCTTATCAGTAGGGATGTGACTTTTAATAAGTCTACAATGTTGAGTCCTTGGAAGAAGCAACTTCATACAGAAAATGACCTTGGTGTAAGAGAAAATGTGGAATTTGTGACTAAAGCTTCAGAAACCATAGAAAAAGTTATTTCAATAATGCCAAAGAAGGAAGAAGTGCAACCTCTTGATGATAAAGAAAATGCACCACAAGAGCAACAATATTGTTTTACTAGAGATAGAACAAAGAGGTAGATTAAACCACCACAAAGGTATGTTTATGCAAATTTGGTTACTTATGCACTTATTGTGATAGAGAACATTGAAAATGAGGAACCTCAAACTTATCATGAAGCCATCACTAGTAGAGAGTCTACACAGTGGATTGTTGCTATGAATAAGGAAATTGAATCTCTTCAAAAGATTTGCACTTGGAAACTCGTTGAGAAACCTAAAAATCAAAAGATTGTTTGTTGGAAATGACTCTTCAAAAGAAATGAAGGAATTCCAGGAATGGAAAATGCTAGGTTCAAAGCACGCTTGGAAGCAAAAGGCTACACACAAAAAGAAGGTATGAACTTCAATGAAGTGTTTTCTCCAATTGTGGAATATAGCTCAATCAGGGTGTTACTTGCTATGGTTGCTTTACTTTATTTAAAGTTAGAGCAACTTGATGTCAAGACTGTTTTTCTACATGGTGAGTTGAAAGAACAGATTTATATGCATCAACCTGAGGGATTCATTATTTCGGGAAATGAAGACCATGTTTGTTTATTAAAGAAATCTCTTTATGGTTTAAAGCAATCTCATAGACAATGGTATAAAAGGTTTGATACTTTTATGATTGGTAATGGCTACCATAGGAGTGAGTATGATAATTGTGTTTATCATAAGGAAGTGTTTGATAGTTCTTTCATTTATTTATTATTATATGTTGATGACATGTTAATTGCCTACAAGAATATGTCTAAGATCAACATGTTGAAAACTCAACTTCAAGGAGAGTTTGAAATGAAAGACCTTGGAGCTGTGAAGAAAATATTGGGTACAGAGATTCATAGAGACTGAAAAACAGAGAAATTGTTATTATCACAGAAAAGTACATCGAGAAAGTGTTAGAATGCTTTGGAATGCAAGCAAATCTAGTGAGTACTCCGTTAGCGGTTTACTTCAAACTCTCTAGTGTTTTATCACCATAGTCTGAAAAAGAGAGAGAATACATGTCACATGTTCCTTATGCTAGTGCAGTTGGGAGCATTTTGTATGCCATGGTCTGCACTAGGCTAGACATTTCACTTCTAGTTAGTGTGGTGAGTAAATATATGGATCGTCTTAGAAAGATCCATTGGCAAGTAGTGAAATGGATACTTTGATACTTGAGAGGAACATCACATGTTGGCTTAGTATATGATAAAAATATTGGCATTTCTGGGGGAATTGTTAATTATGTTGATTCTGATTATGCTAGAGATTTGGATAGAAGAATATCTCTAATAGTGTATGTATTTACTTTATGTGGTAGTGTTATTAGTTGGAAAACAACTTTGTAATCTACAGTTGCTTTGTCAACCACATAATACATGGTAGCCACAAAAGTAGTGAAAGAAGCTATTTGGCTTAAGGGTTTGGTTGGTGATTTAAGTAGTGAATGAAACTGTTTGGCTTAAGGGTTTGGTATAGCCAAAGTGCCACACATTTGACTAAAAATCATATTTTTTCATGAGAGAACCAAACATATTGATGTCAAAATGCATTTTATTAGGGATGTGATTGCATAAGGTGCTATTGTAGTGAAAAAAAATCCCTACGATGGACAATCCCGCGGATATGATGACTAAGTCTGTTCTTACGATTAAGTTCAAGCATTGCTTAGACTTTATTGGTGTTAATGGTATCTGAAGGCTCCCTATGGGGTATGAGAGTGAAGTAACTTGAAGACTTTCGAGTTTGTTTGAATCTTGGGAATTTGAGCCAAGGTGGAGATTGTTGGAAAGTGTCTCAAATTGTATTTTGAGTTAATTTGGAAAGTCATTGATAGTTTCCTGATAGAAGATATTTATCTTGAAAGTGGGTTTCTTATTATTATAGGAAATATCCTATTATGAGATCTTCTATTTAGGAAAAGATATCTTTGACAATTATACACTTTGTTTCCTATATAGAAACCTCCTTTGTAATTAAGAAAAAAATTATAGGAATAGATTTCTGACCAAAATAGTCAGTCTTTTTTTGGGTATAAATTGGGGCTTTGAGATTTGAGAGTTTGGAGAGTTGTAATTTCTTTTAACAATAATGAAGGTTTTTCTTCTTTTTCACCCATGAATGTAGGCTTAAGGTCTAACCACATAAATCGTTGTGTTTTATTTTTTTCGTTTTTCTTATTCTTTTATCTCTATTATTATTTTTTTGTCGTGATTTGCACAACAAACTAGTATCAGAGCGTGGGTTGAAGATTTCTAGAAGAGTAAAAGATTATAGAGCACACAAGATGAAGATAAATGAAATTTTAGTTGAAGGTGAAGTTGATTGCTCTCTCGTGGTGACATGATACAAAAAGCTTGTGTCACAGAGAGATTGAAGATTGACTTCATGGAATTTGGTCCAAGGTGGAGATTGTTGGGAATTGTCTCAAATTCCTAATTAGTAAAGTTTTTTTTTTTTGTAAAGAATATTGTATAGAATATTTCCTAAGTTAATATATTATTGTAATATTAGATTTCCTTATAGAATAAGGAAAGTTGTTGGAAATATCTCTATAAATATTCTAGGTCATGAAGGGAAAAAGTTATGAGATGGAGATGAGCTTGTAAAGACTATACGAGGTGAATAAAGATGTGAGGAAGAACAAGAGATACTTGGTGGAGTAAGGAGGCTAGTAGTAGAGTATGGATACAAGGAGTGGGGGAACATGAGATGTTTTGGGAACCCAATAGTTGTATCTAGTTCTATCCTCTGTAATATTTTCTATTGTATGGTAGAATGATTCTCTTTCATCTGTGGATGTAGGCATGGTTGGCACAATCACGTTAAAACCTCATATACCATATGTGTGATTTTTTTATCTTTGTGTTCTTGAATTAACCTTGTTTGCATGAAAGCTTCTATTGTCACAACAACTATATATCTCTCTCCACCCCTTTCAATCTCCACCTCAATTAGTAGATCCACCTCTCTCACAACAATTGAAGTAATAATAGTTGCAACTTCAATGTTTGTCATAGAAAAGGACTCCATAGAAGAACCTAGACTAATATATTGAAGGAAAAAGTGGACATTACTCATAATTAGTAATGGTTTAGTAGAGAAGATATTATTCTTAGCATTAACATAACATAGACTTGGATTTGAGAGAAAATTTGCCACTTTGAATTCTTCTTATTGCTTTTATAATAGGTTAATATCATTAGTGATACGATTATACACATTGAGCTTCTTCCACATACCTTGTAGTTGGCCATAATATTCACAAAAAGAAATCTCATTCTATGTAAGAAAAACAAAAACTTGAATAAAACTCATAAAGCCTCAATATATCTTAAGGGTATCTTTTTTCAACTATGCTTCTCAAATTTGTTTGGTAGTGTTAAAGAACATAACAATAGTAGTGATATTAGGCTCCATGGTATTCCATAATAAATTCATGATTATTGAGTTATCTCTATGCCATTGTTCACTGCCCTTTGAATCATTAGGAGAAAGATTATAAACTAAAAATTATTGTAACCTATCCTTTGTCCTAAGATATCCTTCATGGCTTTAGACTATAATAGATAACTAAATTTATTCAACTTTATCGTAGTAATTTAAATATTGATATTGTCTTGAGTTCAACTTTAGGCAATGAGATAACCATGAAGCCATTTGAACAAATGATAGGTTGAAGTAACTTATTTTACCAACACAATAGGCAAAAAGCAGTGTTCAATTAAAATTAGTTTGCAACTAAGAGCTAAGGTTTGGAACTTGCTGTAATGCCATACTAAATAACAAGAAATAGAAAACAAGAATGTGTTTTCTTTTTCTCTTTCATTGTTTTAATTAGAAAAATAATAAACTAAAGTAACAATCATTAGATACCACACCTTTATAGCAACCTTAATATTCAAATTACAACCTCTCATAAATAATCTTTAACAACTTTTATGAGAACTATTTCTCCAAACCGCCCTAATAATACTATAATTACATTGATTTCATTCTAAACATGCAAAAAAAAAAAAAAAAAAGGAAAAGAAATGCAAGATTGCATAATATTATGTCCCAAATTACTATCTAAGTGCCAAAAGTTAATTGTTTACGCACCCATAAACTACCTTTTAAGTTTAGCTTAACAATTGGTTGGGTAATTACGAAGAGAAAAAGAATAATCTATGCTATGTTTTCTCAAAAATGATTTACCTACAAATTTGTTGTACCTAAATACTATAAAAGATTTGAGATAACTTTTAATTTCTAATTTTTAGCGGTGCAAAAAAGGTTTGTGATTGCCTTAATGGGTTAGCATGTTTTTAGGTGGGCTAGGTGTGCCTAAATGGGTTAAAGTGTTCTTAGGTGGGCCAAATGTGCCTAAATAGGTTAAGATATCCTTATATGGGCCAAACTATGCCTAAATGGGCTAAGTAACCTAGGGTGATTGAAAAAGTGCCTAAGTGACCTAAGGTGATTAGAAAGGTGCCTAAGTAACCTAGGGTGATCAAAGAGGTGCCTAAGGGCCTGTTTGGTTCATGTTTTCAAGAATTGGTTTTTGTTCTTCAAAACAAAAAACACAAAAAATTTGTTTGGGGAAGGGGGTAAGTTTTTGTTTTTTGTCTTCTCAAAAACCACTTTTTTTAGAACAATAAAAAGATGTTTTCATTGTTTTTTCACTATTAAAAGCATAGATTGTTTTTCGTGTTTTATCTTCCTTATTTTTATGTTTTCCTAGCTGCTTTTTATGTTTCCACAAAGGTGAGCTCCACCGAACTACCATATCCCCACCTGCAACCCATTTCTTCTTCATTAAATTATTGAAATTAATATATTTACACATGGTTACAAAATCATCATTTGTTTAAGAAAATTATAACTGGTATAAAAATTTCAAAATGAAATAATTTTTTTAATTTAAATGAATTGTGCATATGAAAATTATTTATATATTTATAATATCAAGTTAATGAAAGAAAACATTTTATTAATAAAAAAAACTTTCAAATATGTTTTTTTTGTTTTACTTATTCTAAAAAACTTTTTTTATTAACTTAATCAAACATATTTTTGTTTTTGTTTTTGAGAACAAAAACCATTTTACAGAATTCAATTCCCAAATATTTTTTTTTTTTTTTTTTTTTTCTGAAAACACAAAAAACTGTTTTTAAAAACTATTCTCAAAAACTGTTTTCCAAAACAGTTTTCAAAAACAACAACCAAACAGACCCTAAGCATCTTAAGATGATCAGAAATGTGCTTAAGTGTCCTAGAGTGTGCAAAAAAGTGCCTAAGTGTCCTAAAAATGTACCTAAAAAGAAAATCCTAGATCTAACTTGGGTTTGCCAAGGATTACAATAAGGAGTCAGATAAATTTTTTAACCATAATTTATAAAGTGACTTAAAAAAGTAAGTTGTACGAATAGCAAGGGCATTAGGGAATTATTATGAAGTACTAAAAGAACACCTAATATGACATATGCGAAGGAGACAAAATGGAGGGTCTATGTAAAGTAGCTTGATGATTGAATTTTCAAATGGAGAAATGAAGCGTTTGTGGTTGAAAATTTAAAATGGAAATGAAGTTTGGTACTCGTGCATGTGGAGAACTTTGTCACTAAACTTTTTATGAATTAAATAATGGAATTTGGTGGCTGAATTTTCAAATGGAGAAATGGTGCATATGAAAGCTTTTGTGGTTGAATATGATAGTGGAAATTCATGAAGTTTAATGGTCTGGTGATGCTAATATTAAGAATAGAAAACAAAGTATTATATAAAAATAAAATATTAAATATAAAAATTATTTTTAAAATATATTTAAAAATATTAAAAATAGGTTAAAATTTTTTAAGTTTGAACAAACTTTTATTTTATAAAAATTAAAGATCAGTTTTCAAAAACTGTTTTAAAAAATTATTTTTTAAAATTGTTTTGATCTTATTTTATGAAATTTTTAATGAATTATTTTGGTTAAAAACTCGGTCAAAAGAATATTAAGTAAATTCTCCCATAAAATACAAAAAATGTAAGATGATAAATTTACAATAAATAAAATATATTTTTTTCCTTTTCAAAATTTCCCCAAACATATCTTAGGGTGATTTTTCAAGTAGTTAATATTCATATAAAAAGAAAAATAATGGCTTAAAAATGATCTCAGATCCTATGTTTATGCAAACGGTGTTGAAATCATTAACAAATTTTACCATAAATCCATCCCAAATAAAAGATCAGAACCACTAAGAAGTTTCCACGTGGCAGAACTTATACTCATTGTATATTTCCCATCCGAGTGAAACACCCAGCGCGTCCTCCACCGCTTAATAATAATATTGACCGCTTGCCCACAGGTCTTCGAATTCGATCGAATCTTTTGGTCCCTAGGGTTTTCTCTCTTATCTCATAGTTTTTCCTGGCAATTTACCCTCACTTTCTGGACCCTCTGCTAGGGTTTTCCTCTGTGCTGTTCGCCCTTTCTTGGAAAATTCCATCACTTTTTCGAAATCTTTTATAGGGTTTCGATCCTTCCTATTAGGGTTTTTATTGCAAGTCTTGAGCTTTTGTGCCTTGGATCTGAAAAATCTCTGCAGTATGCCTCCCAGAGCGGTAAAGAAAACCGCGGCGGCCACGAAGCGGACGCCGAGAGCCACAAGGGGGACTCCTAAGGTCCAACCCCAGCCAGAAGCCTCGGTAGAGCCGGTCAAAGCAGAGGAAGTTTCGGTTCCTGTTGTTGAGGTCAAGGAAGAAGTTAAGGTTGTGGAGGCTGTTGAAGTAAAGGTCGTAGAAAAGGCTCCAGAACCTGAGCCGGTGCCGGAACCTGAACCTGAGCCGGAACCTGAACCGGAACCGGAATCGAAGGCCGAACCTGAACAGGAATCGAATACAAATAGATTGTCTCCCGTGAAGAGTAAGTTTTCTTGCTTTGCTCTTTGTTTATGTTGGGATTTGCTTCGGATCTAGTGAGATTCGGTATTATGTTTGGTTTTAATTGTTTAATGGTGTTGTTCCTAATATACGCTTGCATGTTTTGGTTCTTTGAATTGCTAAAATAATTTTGTATCTCTGGTTAGGTTTGGAGAAAACTATACTTTGTATGCTGTGCTTGAAATTGTCGAAAGATTGTATATTTCTTAATAATTTTGGGGGGAAGATTATATATATATATTTTTCCTGGTGGTTACTGTCATAGTTGGAAGTGTTGAAAATTGTGTATTTCTTCATGGGTTTTGGGGAAAAAAAAGTATTTTGATTCTCTTATCTGGAAAGGAAAATAAGCAACAAGTTTGGGGGGTTAAATGGTGGAAGATTGCTGCCCGTGAGGCCTGCCAAGAGTTTAGGGTTCATGCTCAATTCCATGTGACCACCACCACCACCAATTATTTATTGAAAAATGCTGTTGAACAATTGCTCTTTTTTAGTATGATAATGAGAGTTAGGAAAATCTGTCTTACGTTTATTGCTTGTCAATTCAATTTTTTAAGCAATGTTTGAAGCTTAGAAAAACAAAGACATCGGTTATAAACTCGAATGAATCCTTTTTAGTGCCTCCTAAACTGTGTCTCTTTTTTAGTTACTTTTAAAAAGAATTCAGCTGTCAACAACATGGGAAATATGACTTCCTTGACATATTGAATTCATGGTTTTGTGTTGTGAATTTGCAAGCACACATATCTGATTTTGACATTTTGTAGAGGCTGTTGATTATATTGTCAACTCATAATCATTTCAAATAATTGTTAGTCATTTGATGAAGTTTACTTATTTAAGCAGGAAATTTGAATTATTTTTCTGAAGTTTAGATGAATCAATGAATAGGATTAAAATCTTCAAACTTCGTGAATTTTTCTAGTTGGATGGGTTAAACTTGTTTTTATCTTTCATCCGTGCACTTGTTTATATGGTTGTGTATCGTTGAGTGGGTGATAATTCACATACTTTGGAGTATAAGGACTGTCAGTAGATTTTTTATTATTCAATTGCATCTAAAGTTCAATTGAGGATAATGAGGAATTTCAATGTCTGTTGACTGGATTGGTTTCTCTACCCGCTTTCTTCATATGACAGAGGAAGATGAGATAAAGGAGTCTGTTGACGAATATGAGAAAAATGAATATGAAAAAGATGAGCGGCTGGATCTGGAAGATAATGAACCTGAATATGAAACTGAAGAATATGGTGGGGTTGATTATGATGAGAAGGAAATCGAACAAGAGGACGTTCCTGATGGGGGAGATGAAGTGGAGGAGGAAAATGAGGAGGGGGATGTTGTTGAGGAGGAAGATGGTGATGTAGGTGAAGAAGGAATGGAAGATGTTCCTGAAGAACTTGAGGGTGAAGAGGATGATGAACATGCTGGTGAATTGCAGGAGCATGCAGAGATGGTTGATGCAGAGGATGAAGAGCACCATGAAGTTTTTAAGGAGAGGCGTAAGCGGAAGGAGTTTGAAGTATTTGTTGGGGGTCTAGACAAAGATGCAACTGAGGATGATCTAAGGAAGGTTTTCAGTCAAGTTGGTGAGGTTACTGAAGTCAGACTGATGATGAATCCTCAGACAAAGAAGAACAAGGGGTTTGCTTTTTTGCGTTTTGCAACTGTTGAACAGGCGAAACGTGCTGTCACAGAGCTAAAAAATCCAGTGGTATATTCTCGACCTTGTCATAGTTTGAATGACAAATAATCTAACTTTATGTATTAAATTAAGTTCTCTTGAAACCCACGATTCCAGGTTAATGGGAAACAGTGTGGTGTCACTCCAAGTCAAGACAGCGACACCCTTTTTCTGGGTAATATATGCAAGACATGGACCAAGGAAGCTGTAAGTATATTGGAGTATTTAATGTCACCATCTAGCATCAAACCATCTTTATTAGTGGTTATCAGGAATTTCTATTTTCCTTACCGTTTAAAATTGAATGCCATTCCAGTTGAAAGAGAAGTTAAAACATTATGGAGTAGAGAATGTTGAGGATTTGACATTGGTTGAAGATAGTAACAATGAGGGAATGAATCGGGGTTTTGCTTTCTTGGAGTTCTCTTCCCGTTCTGATGCCATGGATGCTTTTAAGCGTCTCCAGAAGAGAGATGTTGTGTTTGGTGTAGATAGGACTGCAAAGGTTTCATTTGCAGATTCCTTCATTGACCCTGGTGATGAAATCATGGCACAGGTAAATATTTTTAATCAAACTTAATGCACTCATTTAAGGTTGTCATAATTTTCAGATGGATTAGATCTATTATGTTCTTGCTACTTTTTATCAGATGTGGCTTAGTTTCTATGATACTTGTAATGCCTACTGGTTGAGGGTTTGTGTATTTTTCCATCCATTCTTTTTTATTTTTATTTTCATGGAGGATAGGAAAAGGCTACCGTATTAGAGCACTTCAAATTTGTGTTTTTAAATCTATTATGGTCATTCCATGTGTATTTGAGTTTCTCATTATTTTTGGGTGCTCTTTGCATGTTTAAATTTCTTACACAGGTTTTCATGATAAAAATATGTAGAAACTATGGTTTCTGTTTATATGTAAAGATTTCTGTTTGAGCCTACATGCTGTAACCATGCCCTTTCGACCTAATTTGCTTACTAAGTTTAGATGGTCTGCTGATCACATTTTTATAAGTTCAGGTTAAAACAGTTTTCATTGATGGTCTTCCTGCTTCATGGGATGAGGATCGTGTTCGGGAGCTTCTCAAGAAATATGGGGAGATTGAAAAGATTGAGCTTGCACGGAACATGCCATCTGCCAAGAGAAAGGATTTTGGTTTTGTCACTTTTGACACTCATGATGCTGCAGTTACATGTGCTAAAAGCATCAACAATGCAGAGTTGGGGGAAGGAGAAAACAAGGTTTGACTTGCTATCAGCTTTTGTTGCTTGCAGCATTTTTTCTTAAGGTGCCTTTGGATTGGGGCATCAATTGCAGATGACTTTTCTTTACCAGTTGTAATTACATTTCAGGCTAAAGTGAGGGCTAGGCTGTCAAGACCACTTCAGAGAGGTAAAGGGAAACACATTTCTCGAGGAGACTTCCGACCTGGCCGTGGTGGGCCTGTACGAGGTGTCAGGGGTTCCTGGGCTCGGCCAGCGCTACGTAGCTTTCCTGGGCGTGGGGCAAGAGGTTTAGGGCCTCGTCTCCCACCAGCTGCTGTAAAGAGGCCAATTGGATTTAGGGATAGACGCCCAGTTATGGCCATGCCTCCAAGAGGCAGGCCCTTGCCTCCTCCATCAAGGTCGTATGACAGGAGAGCACCTGGTATGTATCAAATTTCCAATATGTTTTACTGGTCTTATTGTTGAACTGAATGTTTCAAACATAAAAATAAAAATTACAAAGTCTTCCGAGTGTTTATATATCGCCTTTGTTTTTCAGTTCCTGCTTACCCTAAGCCGAACTTGAAGAGGGATTATGGGCGGCGTGAGGAGGTTCCTTTGAGGAGCAGACCTGCTGTAGACTATGGTTCTAGAGTTGCCCCAGAGAGACGCCCATCATATAGAGATGACTATGCTACCCGAGGATCTGGATACAATGATATTCCAAGAAATACATCTCGGACTGCAGCAAGGAGAACTTACGAAGATGATGCTTATGGGCAAAGGTTTGAGAGGCCTCCTCCCCCAAGTTACCGTGAGGGACGTCCCCGTGATTACGACTCTATTGCAGGTTCAAAACGGCCATATGGTGCACTGGTTAGTAATTATCAGTGGCATCTACCTGTTGCCACCAACTTTATGTTTTGCCTCTTTCCATGTTTGGCCAAATTTTAGTAAGTTCTAAGTTTCTTGTGGTTACATGTTTCAAGGATGATGTTCCCCCTCGTTATGCTGATGCAAGTGTCCGGCAGTCAAGGGCTCGTTTGGACTATGAAATGAGTGCTGGTGCTTCTCAATATGGAGATGCTTATGGTGATAGGTAACATTTGTTGCAACTCTAAACAATTGTTGTAAGATCCTGTCCTTTTGATTCCAGTGCAACTGCCGTGGCTCACCCGTTTTTTTTATTTTTATTTTATTTTTATGGTGGTTAGACTTGGAAGATCTAATCTGGGATATGGGGGCAGCCGAAGTTCTATGTCCAGTCAGGATTCACATGGTCTTTATAGCAGTCGTCAGGGTATGGGCTATGGAGGAGGTGTGTCAGTGCTGCAAACTTAAAATGCTCAAATATTTGCCAATGGCTAAGTGGTCTTATGCTTTGTTTTTATGGCTTTCAGGTTCTTTTGGTGGTAGTGATGTTGGAGGGATGTACTCATCCAGTTATGGCAGTGATTACATGCCTCATGGAGCAGATGTATGCTCTTAACCTCCTCCAGTTGTGGCAAAAGGGTCTTGACCATTGATTTCTGCAGTGTCTCATATATGTTTACTTGCTGCTTGTATTGCAGGTTGGTGGTAGCTCTTACTCATCTCTTTATTCCAGTCGTGGTGTTGGTGGCAGCAGTTACATGGGTAGTGGTGGTTCTGGATCATACTATTGAGGTAAGTCAAACTGTTGTTTTATAATCATTTAAAGTGCATGAGATACGTGAATAATTTTTGTGCCTAGTTCATCTCCATTGAAGAGTCTTGTTGCCAGAAGGCTTGGCATGTCTCTCTTTCTCCTAAGAGTTGTGATTGGCGAATATGGAGCAATGTGGTCACACATGAATTTGTCTATGGCACAGATTTTTGACATGACAGAGGCTGCTGTAGGATGTGGACTATTTGAAGCTTATTCACTGTGACCCTAAAGTTTTGGAAGGAAAGCATGTTACCAAGCATAAACAGCCTCAATTTATCAGTTGAGAGAACGCGCTTTAGTTTTATGGTCAATGAGCTGTTATTGCTTTGGCTCATCTTAGATTGCAGATGGGGTTCTCTCAGCCAGTCTTATTTCATATTGTAAGGAATCTTGGGTTTTGGTGCAGAAACCAAAAAGTGCTTTAGTATGTGGTATTGTATGAATTGCACCTTTTTATTCTATATAAGAACTTACTTGGTGGAGAATGAGAAGGTATTCCTCATTTCAATGGACAAATATATTGTTAGAGCTTCAGGTGTACCCAAAATTGGTTAAAGGGATTCCTGGTTTGTGTTATGCTGAATTCATTGGATAAGTTTTAGTTCAGAATTCAAGGTTGAATCAATGTTGGATCAAATACTATTTCCAGTGTGACAAACCTTCAACAAATATCAAAGTAGGTCAGCCAGAATAGAATTCTGATCTAACACTTCATTGGACAAAGTGTCTTTTTCTATGTTGAACTTGGCCTTGCATATTTAATCTTAACTCAAGTTAGTGTTAAGTATATATATATCTTTACTCCAGACTTAAGGCTTCATGAGTATCAAAAAAAGATGGTGGGACCTTTTCTTTTGTTGGTTATGATGTATTCAGCCCATAATTTGTTCCCAGTAAAAGTTTTTGTTGCTATTGAGTTCTGGATTCTGGATCAGAACTGGTGAATGCCAAAAGTCTTCTTTTCCTAAGAATGTGCATACTTGAAGTGCATTTTCTGCATGGTGCAATATAAGGAAATCTTGAGGGCATTAATGAGCTTGCTGAGAATGAAATTCATGCTGCATGACCAAGGGATAGGTAACCATGAAGGCATCTACTTGCACCATTATCCTATCCTGATTGCCTTTTGTTGCTGATAGGTAAGATGCAAAGGGAGGATGAAGTTGAGAAGTAAGTTATTGCATTTTCAATTTGTTGGGCCGACACCTTTATTGAGAAAATAAGCTCTCATTAGTGAATGCAATTTCAGTGTAGCTAATGAAGTTGGAGTAAATTTGGCAAAACAATTGGATGGTTTTTTGTGTAAATGAAATGAAAGGCAGTTTTTTCAGATGTCATGACATTTACATTCCACATTTACACCTGAGATGTGTTTGATCCTAGTTAGCTTCTCCTTGTTTACCCAAGTGAATCAATAGGGATTGTACTTCTGCATTACTTTAGGTGCCAATTCTACCTGATGTCTGTTGGGTTGAAGTTCATCCTATTTCATAGACTGCTTGAGTTCCATTCATAACTATGATGGTCTGATTTTGTCATTGGGTGCTTGCTCGGTGCTGCTTGCTGATTGGTTTTCATTTTTTTTCTTTTTCTTCTCTTTTTACCCCTTGGTTCCTCATGTGATACTGGAAAACCTGTTATTACTCTTTAAAGAGATGTCCCATAATAGAGAAGCGGTAGAAACTGTAAAGTAGCACTGTTATTTGTACGAGGAACGTAGCATACCATTCTATTCATCGCAAGCTAGCTTCTAGTTTCTCTTTACAAGTATATACATGATATGATGATACCTCGGTGGCACATTACTTGTTCTTTATGAAATTTCCAAGCAGATTTAAAGAAGCTTGGGACAATTTGTGATAAAATTTCCGTACCAAAAAGTTTGGAATAAAAATGTACCGCAGGAAGTTCTAATTAATGAGGGATGACTGGGAAGGTGAGAGTTGAAAAACTTGGTGGGTGGCAATAGTCTTTCTAGGGCATAGTTTGCTAGGAGCATTTCCCATGTGATGTAGTTCATTACATTGAATTGAAGTTCCCTTCACCTGTGGTATGATTTTGCTTCTGATATGACTTGGTGTAACTTGTAAGCAGCTCCTTCCAGGGGACTGAAGGATCTAGCTTAGTATTTTTTGATCAATTTTTGCAGCATTAGCTTACTATGGGAAGGATTCTGAGTTAGTTTATCATTTGATGCAAGCAGAATGCTTTTTATTTGAAGGTTTACGGGTGATTATGTAGTGGAGTCGTCAAGCATATTTAGCCCAAATATTTATAGGTAGTTTGTATTTTTTCTTAATTCTTTTAAAATGTCTACATGTTATCATTATCGTTTTTTATTTCTTTTTCTTGGGAAACAAATTTTGGTGGGTCTCAATGAAATTTGGAAGAGCATTGATGCCGAAGCTGGTCATTTTGTAGTCACTTTCAGAAGGTGTCGATGTCTTTCAAAATATGGATGTAGTTTGCATTTTGAATAGATCCGTGCTTCTGTTTCTCTTGTATTCTTTTTTCAATAGGCAAATAAGATTCTCTAAATATATTGCTGGATGGGCTCGCCCGTGCAAAACCTGTCGATTGGTCAATTTTTACGCATGTTGTGTGGTAGCCAATGCTAAGGGAATATGAAATTTATATACTTGATTCTCTATTTGTATCCATGAAGGTCAATGCGCAGAAAGTTGGTTTGGTGGCTTGTATGCTTTTATTCTAATGTCCACTTGCTTTGCCCTTCAGTCTTTGTAAACAATTCCAACTTGTATTCATATTGTAACTCTGATGATTGAAATTGAGAAAATAAAATTTTTATGAAGTACAAATATTGATTTCTTTCACCTCCTCTGTTTCCATGTGTTTGGGGTGCTATTTTCATGGTCATATCGGTTGGTTGGTTCCCGGAAAATGCTAAGGAAAGAAAAAAAAATTGCTAAGGAATTTGCTATGAAAGAAAGTCAATTATAAAGAAATTTGTATATTTTTAAATTATTTAATTTTTATGTAGAGGAGTTAAATAAATAAAAAAAGTATGATGTGATATATGAAATAATTTATTGATATTAAATCTATTTTTAAATATCTTTTGTATTTTCCTTTTAACTTTCAGGAATTAAACATAACCTACACAAAATGGTTTCTTATCTTTAGTTGTTTTATTCATTTTTAAATTATTTATTTTTTGAATTAATGAGTTAAAGTAAGTATAAAGAATTTAAAGCAGTGAGTAAAAATAATTTATTAATTTTTAATTTATTTTTTTTTCTACTACATTTTTCTATTTTTTTTTTTATATTTTCGAGAACCAAACAAAGACATTATAATAAATAGAAATAAAATGTGAATAATTCCCCACCAATCATTTTACCATTCATTTTACATTTATATCATTATTCTTTTTTATCCATCCCAATTTTTATTATCAAAAACAGTTTTAAAAATGTAGTGTTTTAACATTTTTTTTTAAATAATTATATAAATATAAAAAATAATTAAAAATAAAATATTATATGTAAAAAATATTTTTTTTAAAAAAATGAAAACAAAGAAAAATGTTAAAGAATATTTCAAGTTTTTAAACAGATAAATTTTTTTAATAAGTATTCAGATTAAAAAAATAATAAATTATTTCTTTGTGAAGGGGATTTAAAAATTTATTTCTTTATTCAAATTTAGATAATTCTCTTTACATTGTTTTAAGCTTTGCATGATAAAATATGAAGAGGGAAACCCTAGAAGTTCAGAACTATGAGGAGAACAACTGGACCTATATCAAACTAAATTATGTACCTTCTGTCCATCTATGTATTATGTTGTTCCAAGCAAAATTCATCCTACATGATTCCTGGAAGTATTCCAGGAACGGACACATGCTTCATGAACAGACCACCGGAAAGTCATGGCATCAGTGTCGGTCACCGTCTTGTTGGTGGCGGTGGCCGCCTTGAAACGCCTCCAGTCACGGTGGACGGCCTTGAGATCAGCCACCTTGGCGCTAATACTTCTGCAGCAGTTAGCATGGACAGTGGTGACTGCCCTAAAGTCTTTGCTATTTTGGCAAAACCCACTGAAGTAAAGGGTGTGAAGGACCCTTAGTTCAAGACCCAGCTCCCTAAAAATGCCCTTCCGCATAAGGTCTGATAGTACGTCTTGTTCTTTCTTCCCTGTGGCGTTGTTCTTCATGGCATACCAGGTTTGAAAGAGGGCAATGGTCTTGTTGTTTGATCGGACGAAGTAGAATCCGGTGTTGATGAGGCTGTCTTCCGGCCGGCGGCGGCTGAGAAACAGGTCGGTGCTGATTTGGAGATCTGCTGTTTGGTTTGTGGTTAACCTTGGAAATGGGTTCCTCAGCCAACTTACATCCGTGTCCTGTGTTAAAGCAACATTATCATTATTATTAGCTTTAATTGTTGCTGAAAAATGTTAAAATTTTAGTAAAAGTTGATCTAAGAAAACAATTCTATCCATCTCATCTAGGGCTCCTCGACTCGAGTTTCAGAGCAATACGAGTCATTAAGGAGAAAACAATCAATCCGAGTTCAACCACCAGTATTAATTTACAACAAAATTTAAATAGTAAATGAGACAAAACTTCGAGATAATATAAAAAAGTAAAAATAAGTTTATATTTTTTTAGAAAAAATATAATAATAATTTGACATTCTTTTATTAAAAAGCTAAAAGAAAAAAATAAATGTTATTATATATGATAATATAAGTTATAAAATTTAATTTGCTCAAATTGAGTGTTCGTTAAAAAATTTAAATCAAGTTTAACCTTAACTTTAATATTAAAAATGATTATCCAAATTGACTAAAAATTGGATTGGGTTGGTTGGTGCATATGGACCCAAATTTCATCAATATGAAATTGACTTTACTATTATTATTATTATTATTTGCAATGAAAGTCATAATTTGGTATTTATGAAATTTTGGATTATTTTAGATTAAGTTTTCCTTTTATCTACAAATCTTAATTAAAATATTCGTTTATTTCATCTCATTTTCAAAACCCAATAAAAGCCCAATCCTAATAAAAAACAATTGCAATAAATTCAAACCAAAATTCCAATAAAAATCTCTAACAAAAACAAAACAACAAAAATCTTAAGAAAAAAATGTCAAAAATAGGTTAGTTTTTTTTAAAAAAAGGACAAAAGGATGTTATTTTTCTAATTTTAAAACTATTTTAGGTCTGTTAACCAAATATCTCTATTAAACAATTATAATGATTATCTATTTCATATGATGCCTCTTTTGTTTTTAATAAAAAAATTAAGGATAAGGATATAAACACATTTCTTATGATTTTATTATATTAATTCTATCTTTTCTATGTGGCTTCAATTTCTTATTTTTTATTTTCATTTTAAGTTCATATTTTAATATTTTAATATTTATTCAAACAAGAACATTAACTTCATTAAATTTTAAAAAAGTTTTTATTTTTTTATGAGCAATTATAATATATGATATTAGAAAATATCAATTTATAATAATAAAAGAAAATTCTAATTTTTTTTTCCTTATAGGATGATTTAATTTTTTCCTCAACAAAATTACATGTATAATTAAATAAATCCCATCCTTTAACACATATAAAATAAAAATTATTCCTCATAAAAATAAATTATATTTTGTTTTGAAATATTTAAAAAATTTTAAAAAAGGAAACAAAAAACAAAAAAGGATATGGTCTGTTTGGTTAACGCGGCTATTGTAGGTTGTCAATCAAAACGCTCCATTTTTAATATTCACATTTAATTAACCTAACTAAACGCCAAACAAAACCCTAACTCCAAAAAATTAATCAAATTAAACACATAGGTAGGGGACCAAAACGGTGTCGTTTAGTAACAGTACGTACCGTGAAGATGAAACTGTAGCCACGCTCGAGCACACGAAGGAGAAGGAGAGTCCTTCTCCACATCATTTTGATGAAGTCCTTCGACATGTAAAGCTTCTCTCCATCCATATCTCCGTCCTCGCTCACCATTTTGTAGCAGTGGAGTCGCCGGAAAATGCAGCGGTCGAACGCCGTCTGGTCCATCGCTACCACCAACAGGTGGTCCGCCATCTCCCTTGTGCCTTCTCCGATCCAGAAGCTCTCCAGAAAAAGATCCAGCATCGATGTGTCGTCGCCTTCGACATAGGCTTTGTTCACTATTGTGATTATTACAGTCTTGTTGGGCATTGATGCTTTGCTCAACGCTGCTTCGAGATCATCTTGAGGCACCACCTCGAGGGCCTTCTGTAAGAAAAAAAAAGAGAAGGAAATTGGTGTAACATAAAATAATGATGATCTTTTAATTTTTTTGGATTTTGATATCAAATGAGGGAAACCCTAATGGAGAATTAGTGGAGACTTACAGTAGGTGGTTGGGGCCATTGGAAGGTGGGGAATGGAGAGGGGAGGCAGAGAGAGACAATCCCAGTAAGGAGTAGAGCAATGGCAAAGTTCCCAGTGGAGCTCTTGGGGTAATCCATGTTTGTTTTGCAATTAAACATCGAAAAACCCTAGTAAATAGTTGATGGTACTCTCTTGAGAGAGAGAGAGAGAGAGAGAGAGAGAGAGAGAGGAGAAGTGTTTAATTTGGGAAGGACAGTCAAGCTATGTGGCTGAAGTGTGGTTGGCCTGTCTTTATTTCTCATTCAATGACTACAGGACCCTAACTAAAATAATGGATATATGGGAGACTATTCTTTGTTTGTTTGTTCTTGCTTTTTAAATAGAGTTTCTTATATAAGACAATACTATGATCATTTTTAGGATAAGGGATAAAATCTTCCCCATTTTTAACAATTAATCCTTCATGTATTTTTAACTTAAAATATATATAAAAATGTCCCCATCTTTTTATTTACAAAATAATCATTTTTTTTTCTTTCTAAACGTGAATAACAAAAATGTTAAAGAGCATTTATATTGAAAATGGGTTACTCTTTGAATTAAAAAATGGGAAATATTAATTTTACAAATTTGAGACGTTTTCATATTTTTAATCCGTTAATCCTAATTTTCATTTGAGAATAGATAAAAATGTAAATAATTTTTTATTTTTATTTATTGACATTTTAAAATTTAATTAGGGTCCATGAAAATGTGTATTAATACAAAGGGAAATATTTTGATTGGGAGTGGAAGGGAAGTCAAAATCTCCATTACAATGACATCTTACCCACTTCAGGAAAGCGATACCACAAGAAGACCAAGGTCTAGTTCTTGTAGGTGGAGGTGGTTGTCAATCTTAATAATTACGTGCAAGTGTGAAACAACAGAATTTGTATCATTTACGAAACCATTTTTATAAGGAATTAGAACACACGTTTAGACATTTCATATACAATACTTTACTGTTCCAAAACCCATTTTAAACGACACTAACAATGGTTTGGGACCCCCTCAAAGAGACAATTCCTCCTCTCTTTCTCCCCCCTTTCTTCTTTCCAATTTTCAGTCCTCTAAGGTCCCAAAAAAGTCTCAAAAGGGTTGTGGTCTGTCACACGATTGGCCATTAATTAAAAATCCTCTCTAGTTGGTGTTTGAATTTTGGTAGCAGCAATCTCATTTCTTGTGAACATGAAAGGCATCGTAATCTTCATTTTGGCGACATTTAACGAAAGAATGATATACCATTTTGGAATGAAAGGATAGAGACTAACAGAGTTGTTGAAAGGTCTGGAGAAGAGACATACAGAGGTAGAGAGAAAACCCTGGCAATGGGTTGGATGGAGACTGGTTGTTCTGACCTTTGAGGGAGAGATCCATGTGGGGTTTGGTAGGCCAAAAGTCATGAAAAGTTTTTGGAGAGATACATACTACCGATATCATTATTAGGGAAAGAGTTGTCTTGACTTTTGAGGGAGAGATGGATATGGGGTTTCGTAGGATAAAAGTAGGATAAAAGTTATGAAATGTTTTTGGGTAGATACATACTACCGATATCATTATTAGAACGAGTTGTTTTGGCTTGTGAGGGAGAGATACATGTGGGGTTTCGTAGGACAAAAGTTACGAAATGTTTGTGGAGAGATACATATTGCCTCCATCATTGTTAGAGAGAGAGAGAGAGAGAGAGAGGGCCCGGCGGTGGAGTGGTGGAGGGGGAGAGAGAGGGTACCAAGTTTACACAGACCACAAGGATACCGAGGACAATCTTACAGATGGTGACAAGCAAATGCATGTGATCATCGTACATGCCAAGTATATTCATAACATGTAACGCGTGGCAGAGCCAAAAAATTTATATTAGGGGGACTATTTAAATTGCAAGATTTTGAATTAAATAAATGTGAGCATACTTTCATATTTGATAAAAAGTTGGTAAATTTTATAACAAAATTTTAAGAGTATTCAACTTACTAAATTAAATCCATGATTTGATAAAGATTCTAAATAAACAAATTATTTAACATTAGTATATATCTAGAGTAGCCTTAGGATCTCATAGAGTTTGCACCTAAGAAAGTATTAAGGAAAGATTTTCAAATAATTTTTTTAAACAAAATTTCAAAACTCTTTCAAATAAAATATATTTTATTTAAAATTTATATGAATTAAAAAGGAAATTTATGCTAATTTTAATAGAAAGTTAACTAACTAGAAGTAGATAAAGAAGATGTTTTGTAATTTATATTAAAATTTCTTGCAAAATTTGGTAATTTTTTTAATCATTGAAAATTAGTCATTATGTTTTTATCTTTTCAAACCAAAAAATGATTTTTATTTATGATTTTATTTTATTTTTAAGTTTCTAATAAATTTTTTATTATCAATATTTTTAGGAGGGCATCATCCTTTTTATTTTTATTTTTAAAACCCAACACATAAATATGAATTCTAGATTTAGGGGGCATATAGATTTTGATGGGGCATATTTTTTGTCACACTTTATTGTACCAAAACTCATCCAAAATTACACTAAAAGGTAGCCCATTTGATGGATTTTGGCCCAAAAATCCTCTAAAAAATATAAAAAAAAAAAGAAAAAAGAAAAGAGACCTAACTCGATGATATAGAAGTTTTATGAATCATGAAGATTTCATATTTGATCTATAGAAGTTTCGTGATTATCTATCCTAAAAGCACTATAATGCATGAGAGGAAATCTTTGTTAGCTTTGAATGATACAAACTTAGTGTGCATATAGTTGATGTTATCATATTGGTATGTAATCACATGAAAAGAGTGATAGTTTCATAGGAGGAATGCTACAATAAAAGAATGGAGACTTTTAGAGTTTGATTGAAGCCATTGAGAGTTTTAGGATGGAGAGGAGGTGCAAATAAAGATAACCTCAACAAAGAGGAGAGATAATCACCAAGTTGATGTAAAACATGTTTTTGTAGCTTTCAGATATAGAAAAAAACCCAAACAAAGATGATTTATTCTTGGTTTAATCGTTATTTTTGCTACATTTGTGTTGCAATCCGAGACTTCCTTGCATCCCTACTGCATCCACTTGTGTTGCACCTTCATTGCATCCTCTTGTACAATGCCGCACCCTGTTAAAGTTGAAGTCATCCCACATCAGAAGAAGACAAAAATATGGGAGCTTCCTTTTGCTATAAAAGGAGGTCTCCACCTTTTATACTATTCATCCCCAAAAAAGACTTTCATCATTTTGTAAGTTGTTATATTCTTTCCTCTTAATTAAGAGAGAGGTTGTAATTTTGTTTTCATATAGTGGATATTTTTCGATCTTGCCCCATGAAGGTTTCTCTCATATGAAGAAGGTTTTACCATATAAGTACTTTTTCCAATTATTTTTTTTTATTATTCTATTTTCAAATTATTGCCATGGGTATCATTTCATAACAATGGTATCAAAGCCTAGGTTTAGGACAATAGGAAGTCTAGTAAAGTTCTATCAAAAGGGCTATAAGAGCTTAAGGAAAAAGGGTTTTAAGTGGAACCATTGTGACCCCTCTACTTTCATAGAGACTTTCCTAGTGTATTTAACACATACACTTACTACTATTTTGGGTTACTATTCACTGTAAAAGTTAAACAAATGACCATGAAATTTGAAATATAAAAATTCAATGAGAACAATTTTGGGTTGTGGAAAATAAAAATGAAAATTATCTTAAGGAAGGAAAATTGATTACAAGCAATTGGTGAAAGGCTAGAAAATGGTGAAGACAAAAAGTGGGAGCAAATGGGTGAGGATGCTGTTTCAAACTTGCATTTAGCAGTAATAGATAATATACCGTCAAACATCTTAGAATTACTATCAACAAAAAAAAAAAAAATTTGGGATCTTTTGAAAAACTTATATGAAGCCAAGTCATTGCATAACAAAATCTTCTTGAAAAGAAAACTTTACACTCTTCGGATGTTAGAATCTAGTTTGGTGACTGAACACATGAACACCTTGAAAACTCTATTATCTCAATTATCAACTATGGAGTATAATATAGAAGAGAAAGAATGGGTCGAACTTATACTCCAAAGTCTACTTGATTCATATGATCATCTCATCATAAATTTCGCCAATGGTGCTTTAAAGATAATGCTAGTCTTTAATGATGTTGCGACTATTGTACTTAAGGAAGAAAGTAGGAGTAAAAAAAAGAAAGATAAAATATCATATTCTCAGCAAATTGAGGCTTTAATTATTTCTAGAGTAAGATGAGCAAAATGTGGTTCTAGTGGGAGTTACAAATAGAATAGGTCAAAGTTGGAGGATAAGAAGAAAGTTAAATGTTATCACTGTGGAAAATAGGGACACATAAAAAAGGAGTGTTGACACTACTAAAGAGGGGTAGAGAAAAACATGAAAGAGAAAGAATTTGCGTCATCAAATACTTAGAGTTGTGTAACAAGTACTTCAAATAAATGTGAAATCTTATATAGTGAGGCAACAACAATTGCAAAAGACCTAAAAAGATTTGTTGAAGTTTGTTTAATTGACTCATTAGAAACATGGCACATGACTTCTCATAGAGAATGGTGAACTTATCTCAAGAGGATCAATGTACATGGGTAATGATTGTGCCTTAGAGATTATTGGCATTGACTTCATCAAAGTGAAGATGGATGATGATGTGATTTGCATTATTTCAGAGGTACAACATGTGAAGGGCTTAAAGAAGAATTTGTTGGGACAATTGGATGACCTTGGGTATGAATTCCTTGTTAAAAGAGGAATCATGAAGGTTATCAAAGGTGTACTTGTGGTGATAAAGGTAGAGAAGATTGTTGCAAATCTATACATGCTGCATGAGAAGACATATCAAGAGGTGAGAACTTTTGTTGGAAACTTCGGAGAAGAATTTCCATTGAGGTGACATCACAAACATGTTAGAAAATAGATTGAAAATTCCCTCTGATCAAAAGTTGCTTCATAGACTCAAAACTGCAAGTCTACCATTTTGTGAGCACTATGTTATTAGTAAGAACATAAATTAAGATTCAGTAGATCTACTATAAGAAGTAAGGACATTATAGACTTGGTTCATTTTGACGTTTAGGAATCACTGGTCACATCTTTTGGAGACACAAACTATCTGGTGTTGTTTATAGATGATT
This sequence comes from Vitis riparia, assembly GCF_004353265.1. Lineage (NCBI taxonomy): Eukaryota > Viridiplantae > Streptophyta > Magnoliopsida > Vitales > Vitaceae > Vitis > Vitis riparia. The sequence continues at coordinate 9,862,612 of NC_048445.1, forward strand.
ATTCCAAAGATGTTAGGTTTACCTCATCAAGAGAAAGCCAAATGTTTTTCCAATATTCAAAACCTTTAAAGTGCAGAAGAAATTTGAAATGGGAAAGAAGATTAAATTTTTGAGGACAAACAATGAATGAGAATTCTTTAGCTAGGAGTTTGATGAATTTTATAGTAAAAAAGACATACAACAATAAAAAACTATTTCTTATACTCCACAACAAAATAACATAACAACACAAACAAATAGAACTTTTACAGAAAGAATGAGAGCTATGTTGAATACTGCAGGATGACCCAAAATAAATTGGGCTGAAGCAACCACAATTGCATGCTATTTAATGAATATGTCTCCATTAACAACAATTAAGATGAAGACACATATGGAGATGTGGATTGGTAAGCTAGTAGACTATTCCTCCTTACACATATTTGGGCGTGTTGCTTATGTGATGTATAATCACCAAGAAAGAATAAAGCTGGATCTAAAATCTAAAAGATGCATATTCTTAGGGTATGCTGATGGAGTAAATGGGTATCGCCTGTGGAATCCCATTGCCTACAAGGTTATAATTAGTAGAGACGAAATATTTGTAAAAGACTTGCTACAAAGTGAAGAAGGAGATAACACATTCATGAAAAAAAATAAATACTATATGTTTAATTGGAAACAAACAATTAGAACAAAAACAACTAGAATCTTCTAAAGTAGTTCCATAGCACAATGAACAAGTACCAATTGAGTCTGAGATACCTGAAGTGCAGCGGTCAATCTAAGAAAGAAGAGAACCTTTTTGGCACTCAGAGTTTGTTATCACAACTGAGGTTACATGTTGTTTTCTTATAAAAAATGGAGAGCCTTCAATTTATTAAGAGGCCATAAAAAGTTTAGATTCATCTTTATAGATGACAACAATGCAAAATAAGGCTAAAACCTTGTATAAGAACTAAACATGGAAACTTGTGTCACTACCACCTAGAAGAAAGCTATTGGAAACAAGTAGGTCTATACAATCAAATGTTATAGCAATGACCAAGTGGAACAATATTGTGCAAGACTGGTGGTTAAAATATATGCTAAGAAAGAAGGTGTTGATTTCAATGCGATTTTTTTTTTCTTGTTCTTTAACTTACATGAATTCGAGTAGTCCTCACCATGCGTGTTAGATTTGATTTACACCTTGAGCAATTAGATGTGAAAGCTGTGTTTCTCCATGAAGAGCTTGTAGAAGAAATTTATATGCTCAAACTGTAAGGTTTTATAAAAAATGGGAAAGAAAACTTAGTTTGAAGGTTAACCAAATCTCTATACGGTTTAAAACATGTACTAAGATGTTGGTACAAAAGATCTGATTCCTTCATATTAAGTCTTGGGTATAATAGGCTCAATTTAGATCATTGTACATATTATAAGAGGTTTGAGAGTGATGATTTTAATATTTTGTTGTTGTATGTGGATAACATGTTGGTTATAAACCCCAACAAAGATCGAGTGCAAGAATTAAATACACAATTGGCTAGGATGTTTGAAATGAAGGATCTAGGATCAACAAACAAAATTCTAGGGGTGCAAATTCATCAAGATAGATAAAGCAAGAAGATTTGACTATCATAGAAAAAATAATTGAAGAAAATTTTATGCCATTTCAACATGCATGATTGTAAGCCAGTTCTATCCTATTTTATGTGAATTAAAAATTATCTTCAAGTATGAGTCCTAGTAATAAAGTGGAGAGGATGAAACTATCTCGAACACCATATGCATTAGTAATGGAAAGCTTAATGTTTGTTATGGTTTGTACAAGACCAAACATTCCACAAGTAGTAAGAGTGATAATTCGGTTCAAGCAATCCTAGGGAGAGAACATTGGAATATATTTAAGAGGATCCTTAGATACATTAAAGGGACTTCAAATGCTGTATTATGTTTTAGAGGATCAAAATTCATTGTTGAAGGTTATATTGATTAAGACTTTGCAAGTGAACTTGATAAAAGAAAATCTACTACAGGCTATGTGTTCACCTTTACAGGAGGAATTGTGAGTTAGGTTTCAAAACTTCAAATTGTTGTGACTCTATCTATAATAGAAGTAGAGTACATGACAACTACACAGACTTGAAAAGAAGCTATTTAGATTAAACGGTTATTAAAGGAGCTTGGGCACAAACAAAAGAAGATTTTCCTATTCTGTTGTAAAATATCCATATAAAGGACAATCTAATAGACGCCTTGACAAAACCAATTAATACCGATAAATTTAGTTGATGAAGATCCTCTTATGGCTTGGCAGTAACGTTAAGTAGCATGTGATAAGGCAAGATATAGAAGAATGACTTCAAGTGGGAGAATGTTAAGGTTGAAGTCACCGATTGATTGATTTTTCGTCGTTTTTTGGGTCAAAACACAATTTATAACCTAATTCACTATTCTAGAGTAGCTTGTAAAACCCAATCAAAAAGTGTTTTTAGTACAAACTACTATAGTATAATGGTTTTTAGGTGTCGTCTACTAGGATGGATTATTCTCGATAATTAAGGCTTAAATGAGAGGAGAAGAAATGATTGTGATCAAGTGAAATTGATTTGAAATTTTATGGGGAAAAATCAATTTAACAATGGTTTTTAATTGAGAAGAACAATGAAATGTGAAATAGAAGAAAATTAATAGGAAATGAAATTCTCGGAGTTAGAATTTTCTAGAAAACAAATTCCATGGTGAATAGATGTTGAGATCTAATTTTCATAAAGTTAGATTGAAAACCTAAATTTTCATTTAAATTGATTTTTTATTTAACTTTAGGTCTAGATCTAATTTATCTTCAAATTAGATCATTTAATGCAAGAGATTAATTCAAATCATAAATTCAATTCATCTTAAATTATCTTCCAATGATTCACACAATGCAATTATTCAATTTCATAAAATCTAGCTTTAAGAATGTAATGAATCTACCTAGTTTGCATTGTAGTAGTCATCCAAGACAATTTGAAGAGAAAAATCCCCAAAATTCAATTAATCAATCAATTGGATCAAATTACCTTTGCAAATAAGCTAATTTATCTAATTCACCATAGATCTTGCCTCTAGATCCTCTTTCCTTCGAGAAAAATAAGATTTAGCCACTCATGCTTAGAGATTTGGTCTCACAAGACATGTTTGGCTAGTGAGAAAATGATAGAAAATGAAGGAAAATAGAGAATTCTATTGAAAGAGAAAATCTGGAAAATTCTACAATTAGAAATGTCCAAAAGATCCACTTTTACATGAGAAATTCAAGTTTTTATTTATAGGTCAAGGTCAAGTGGGCACTTGGCATCATCTAAGAGGACTTTCAGAAGCTTCTTCATCAACCAATCTGGGGTTTAACAACAAGATGACCATTTCGCACGAGTTCAACCAATTTTGCATGGTTATGCGAAATCAAGAATTCAATAACAACAGTTACAACCTTCTGGAGCATTTCACATGATTGTGCGAAATTTTTGCCAGCTTGACAATTCTCTTTAGCTTGCAACATAATTCCACCTTCTAGTCCATTTCACATAGTTATGCGAAATGGAAATATTTGATTTTTGGCTTTCTTTTGTCATTTTTTCCATTTTCTTCTTCTTTTTCCACTTCAACTACCTCCAAATCAACTCAAATCCCAGTCCAAACCAATTGCATGACTTCTTTAATTACACATTTGGATCATCATCAACATTATTTGTTCTCTTCAATTTGATTCATCTCTTTTGTCACCAATTTATCAAATTTATACCTTGAAATGACTTCAAAACTTCATAAAACTTGTTAATAACTCTTGTAAGGGCAACACCATGTTAATTGAGTGTTTTAGACATAATTACTACTAAAAAAATGTGAAACTCATGAGAATTATTATCTAAAATATGCTCTTTTTGAGTAGTTATCATTTCCCCTAACCAACACATTGCTAGTCTCTTAGCAATTGTATGACAAAAGGAAAGAAAAACAATACCAAAAAAAGAAATCATACGTCACATAAGCAAATCATTTGAAAAAAAAATCTTTGAAATTTCCATAGCATAAATGGTTGATAAACAAACACACCCTACTATCCATAGGTATAAAAAAAATCCCAACTTATTTACTATCTCTAATAGAAAGAATGTCATGCAAATCAAGGTATCAAAAACATATCTATCTTCATTCCCCAAACAAGTGTTGAGTGTAATTAAGCTAGCTCCCGAATATAGTACTCAAAACTAATCCTCCCCCAACCTAACTCAATTGATTTCAAACAACAAAAATCATTATCTCATAGGTCAAGAACGTACCTATCTTTATCTTATTATTATTATTATTATTATTATTATTATTATTATTATTATTTTCAAAGGACTTATTGTAGGAGTGCAATGCTAAAGATATCTCCAAGTATATGGTCCATGTAGTGAGGATTCATCGATGACTCCCAACCATAAGGCATAGGGCACCAAGTTTATATGACTACTTAACCAACCACTAATTCCTTGGACTTTACCCTGGACTCCTCAAATTGGGATCCAATACCTTAGCACCTACAATTGAGCTCATACTCCACCTATCCACCCATGTAATGAGCATTGAGGTCGGTGGCTCCCAACCAAAATGGCTTAGGGCATCGAGCTTCAAAGACCTTTGGGCCATATACCTCTCAGACTTTGCTCAAGTTTCAAGGCAAGCATAACTCATTTTTTTTTTCATTCATTTTTTTTTTTAAATTGGGCACGTTGGCATCTTTTTAAGGTGTCTCAACTCAATTCAAGAGTAATCAATGTTACAAGACAATTAAGTCCAAGTCTTAAGGTTAAACTAGTTTTTCATCTTATATCCGAGGTCTAGAGTGCATAGTATGTGTCAAGACTCAAATAAAAATGACCATTTGGAAAATGAAGACTTCAAAGTTAAATCAAATTTAATTCACATAGCAAATCTTCTAAGATCAAACAAATAAACTAGTATTCTAAATCAATTTTTTTTTTCAAATTAGGTTTGCTCATTCATCAATCACAAATGCTATAGTCATCTCAAAAAATTTCACTAGATAAGTCACAAATGTGATTTATGAAAAAAAATATTCTAGAAAAACTAACAAAACTAACAATATATTTCTTTATCTTCCTTTTTAACCTTCTCTCCAACCTAACTTGTACATTGTCCTCAATGTGTAATGAAAATATACAAAGAAAGGAAGGGAAGATACCTCAATCTCTCATGAATTTAAGCTTCAATAGCTAAAACAAAAATAAGATCACACATAAGAATTGTTGGATATGAATGACATAAGAGAAGAAAATATGAAAACAAATCTATTAAAAACCAAAAAACTATGTTAGAGACACAATGTGTGAAGTAAAATCAAGGTATAGATGATGACAATATCCAAAGAAAACATGATTTCAATGATAAGCCAATGATTCACATGGAGTTTTTTAAAATTTCACATAAATGTGCAAATTCGACAAGAAGGTGAAGTGTGTTGCAATTACTCTTTTCTTTTAAAATAATTTGACACAATTATGCAAAAATTCTCATGTATATGAGAATTGGTCAAGAGAGCTCTATCTTATTGTAGCATTCAACAGAATTTTCGCCTAGTCATGTGAAAATTCGCATGATCATGTGAATTGGTTTAGAGGCTTAAAATTGCTGCAGTCATCCACATCAGTTTCGCATAGTCATGCGAAATGAGACAGAGACTCATTTTTTTTGCATTTTCAAAACTATGAAAACTCCCCTGTTTTTTGCATGAATTCTCCTGTTTTTACGCGAATGTGCAAACCGGTGATGGGCCATTAAAACTCATTTTTCCTTACTTCATGCATTCTATCCATCCAGAAAGTCCTTCAAAACACAAATCAAAGAGTTGAGATGAATTTATTTAATGGAAACTAAAAGAAAACTCAAAAAAATCAAAATTCAAAGGAAAGTAGAGAAATGAGAAACCATTAGGCTAGCTGGCCATTGTCACGACTAAGCCCATTAACCTTTGCATCAATACTCGATTTGGATATGGTTTGCAAACAATGAATGGACCAACTCCTTGGTACTTAAGCTTTCCTGGAAAAATATGTGGCTTGAAATAACCTTCTTTGAACTTATTCTTTTGAATAAGTTGGTTATGCCATTCCTTGAGCTTCTTTTTTATAGTCTTTGAATTATTATGCATATCATGCTTCATTGTTTTCACTTTCTTGAAGCAGAAAGACCATTTCATTAACTTCAAAGGTTGAATTTCTTCATTGATCCTCCAAACTTCAATCTGTTTATTGGAAATTGTTTCACCAAGTTTTGAAAAATTATCTTCAACATTTTCTTTCACTAACTCTTCCATAGGAAATTCAATCAAATAAGCCTTCATAAGTTCCTCATCTTTGGTACCATGCTTCTTACATGAATGAAATTTTTTTAGTTCAATTGTCATGTTACCAAAGGTAAGTTGCATCACCCCACTTTGACAATTAATCAATACATTTGTTATGGCAAGGAAAAGTCGGCCAAGTATAATAGGAACATGGTTGAGTCCACTAGTTCCTTATTCCATATCAAGCACCACAAACTCAACTGGATAATAGAAGTTATCGATTTGGATCAACACATCTTCAATAATTCCTCTTGGAAATTTAATTGATCTATCTACCAATGAAAGTGTGATGGAAATAGACTTTACTTCTCCAAGCCCCAATTGCTTAAATACCTTGGGAAGAAGATTCATACTTGCTCCCAAGTCTAAAAGTGTTATTTTCATAAAAGTGTTGCCAATATTCACTGAGATAGTTGGACATCCCAAATCCTTATACTTGATTGGGGTCTTCCATTGAATGATTGCACTAACTTGTTCAGTCAAGAAAGCTTTCTTTTTCAAATGCATCATTCTCTTTATGATACACAAATTCTTAAGAAACTTGACATAGGTCGGAACTTGTCTTATCATGTCTAGGAGTGGTATATTAACTTTGACTTGCTTCAGAACTTCAAAAATTTCAGTAGCATTATTTACCACATTTCTTAATTGAAGAGCTTTTGGAAAAGGTGGAGATAATAGCTTGTATTTCTTCTTAACCTCTTCATTAACAATCTCATATTCCTTTTATCTATCATCTTCATTCACTCTTTTTCATTTTTCTTGTTCTTTCACATTTTCTTCTTGTTCCCATCTTTTATTCTTTTTTAGTTTTGGCATAGGTTGATCAACTTGCTTACCACCTCTTAAGGTAATGACTGCCTTTACTTCATTTAATTTAGCAGAATTTTCATTTTTTTTTTCTCCAATGTCATGAGCTCCACTTGAATTTTGTTGAGGTTGTGAAGAGAATTTTCCTTTTTCTTGCACCGTATGCATACTTGTGAGTTTAGAAATAGCAAGCTGCATATTATCAAATTTTTTTTATGTGAGATTGGTTTGCAAGCTATCAAATTTCTAATTGAAAAATGTCTCCACATGATCTATCATTTGGTTTACTTGGGTATTGATATTCTTTTGATTACCAATAAAATCTCCCAAAATTTTACTCAAGTTTACAATAGCTTGCTTAACCAAAGAAACTTATTGTGGAGAGTCTTCCATGAATTGTTGGCTTTGTAAGTATTGGCTTGAAGAAAATTGCTCTTGTCCACAATTCCATGACATGTTCAGATGATTCTCAACAAGTCTTTCTCCCATAGCTGGTATTGTAGGACAATCACTCACTTCATGTTCTATAGATTGACAACTAGAACATTGCTCCAAGTAAATTGGATTATCTATTGCATTCACTTCATGAAATCCCTTAGCTTCAAGTTCCTCTAGCCTTCTTGTCAAAGCTATCATTTTAGCTTGTAGATCAACATCTTCATTCAACATATACATTCCTCTTTTTGAATTGCTTTGAGATCGACTTGGACTTGTGTAAATCTCTTTCATGTGGCTCATCCCATGACCTTGATATTTTAGCCACATAATTCAAAAATTCAAAGGCTTCATCGAAACTTTTGCTCATAAAGTCACCTCCACACATGGTTTCTAGCAATTACTTCATAGTTGGCAATATGCCCTCATAGAAGTAACTCACCAACATCCATGTGTCAAAACCATGATGAGGACAAGCATTGACTACTTCTATATATCTTGCCCAACAAGCATAAAATTTTTCATTGTCCAATGCCACAAAGTTGGTAATTTTCCTTTTCAAGCCACTTATATGATGTGTGGAAAAAATTTCTTTAATAAGGTTGTTTGTAGTTCCAACCATGACCTTATGTTTTGGGGCCTCAATGAGTTGAACCACAACTTGACATTATCCTTCAATGTGAATGGAAAAAGCTTCAATCTCATAAGCTCTATGAATGCAGTCCCTTCTTGAAAAGTATGACATCTTCAAAATCCTTTATATGAGTATAAGGATTCTCATTCTCCATTCCATGAAATTGAGGGAGAAGTGATACTAAGTGAGTTTTTATAACAATAGGCTCATTAGGAAGAACTATACATGATCCCACGCCTATCCTTTGAGGATGCATATATTCTCTCATTGATCTAGACATGTGAGAATTATCATTGTTTGGTCTATGATGACTTTGCTAGTCTTCCTCTTGATTTTCCATTTCCTCAACAATTGGATCACAAATCAAAGATGATTAGCAATGTAAGTTCTTTGCAATCTCTCCCTCAAATTTTATTCTCAATGTAGCATGCGATGGAGAGCCTACAAAACAAGCCAAGAAAAACCAAAACAAACCAAGAAGAACGAAAAGAGAAGTAAAAGAAAAAAATGGAATTTAAAAAAGAAAAAAAAAAAATGGAGAATCAGTAAAGAGAACTTCACCAATCTTGTGATGTGGATCACAAGGGCTAATCCTCACCAATAAATTTGCCTCAATCACCTTGGCACCATCCCCAACAACGGTGCCATTTTTGATCGATTGATTTTTCGTTGTTTATTGGATCAAAACACAATTTATAACCTAATTCACTATTCTAGAGTAGCTTGTACCTGATCAAAAAGTGGTTTTAGTACAAACTACTATAGTATAGTGGTTTTTAGGTGTTGTCCACTAGGATGGATTGCTCTTGGTAATTAAGGCTTAAATGAGAGGAGAAGAAATGATTGTGATAAAGTGAAATTGATATGAAAATTTTTGGTGAAAAATCAATTTAACAATGGTTTCTAATTGAGAAAAACAATGAAATGTGAAATATAAGAAAATTAATAGGAAATGAAATTTTTGGAGTTAGAATTTTAAACAAATTCCATGGTGAATAGATGTTGAGATCTAATTTTCATCAAGTTAGATTGAAAACCTAAATTTTCATTTAAACCGATTTTTGATTTGACTTTATGTCTAGATCTAATTTCTCTTCAAATTAGATCATTTAATCTAAAAGATCAATTTAAATCACATATTCAATTCATCTTAAATGATCTTCCAATGATTTACACAATGCAACTATTCAATCTCATCAAATCTAATTTTAAGAATTTAATGAATCTACCTAGTTTGCATTGTAGTAGTCATCCAAGAGAACTTGAAGAGAAAAATCCCCAAAATTCAATTAATCAATCAATTGGATCAAATTACCTTTGTAATTAAAACTCATTTCTCTAATTCACCATAGATCTTGCCTCTAGATCCCCATTCTTCCGAGAAAAACAAGATTTAGCCACTCATGCTTGGAGATTTGGTCTCACAAGGCATGTTTGGCTAGTAAGAAAATGAAGGAAAGTAGAGAATTCTATTGAGAGAGAAAATCTGGAAAATTATACGATTAGAAATAAAAAAAACTCCCATTTTACATGAGAAATTCAAGTTTTTATTTATAGGCCAAGGTCAAGTGCACACTTGACATCATCTAAGAGGTCTTTTGGAAGCTTCTTTATCAAGAAATCTAAACTTTAACAACAAGATGACCATTTTGCATGAGCTCAACCAATTTCGCACGAGCTCAACCAATTTCACATGGTTGTGAGAAATCAAGATTTCAATAGCAGCATTTACAACTTTCTAGAGCATTTAGCATGACTGTGTAAAATTTTCGCATGATCATGCTAAATCAGCTTGACAATTCTCCTTTAGCCTGCAACATATTTCCACATTCTAGTCTATTTTGCATAGTCATGTGAAATGGAAATATTTGATTTTTAAGCTTTCTTTTGTCATTTCTTTCATTTTCTTCTTCTTTTTCCATTTCAACTACATCTAAATCAGCTCAAATCCCAGTCTAAACCAATTGCATTACTTCTTTAATTATGCATTTGGATCATCATCAACATTATTTGTTCTCTTTAATTTGATTCATCTCTTTTATCACCAATTTATCAAATTTATACCTTGAAATGACTCCAAAACTTCATAAAACTTGTTAGTAACTCTTGCAAGGAACAACATGTTAATTGAGTATTTTAGGTATAATTACTACTCAAAAGATGTGAAACTCATGAGAATTATTATCTAAAATACGCTTTTTTTGAGTAGTAATCTGTCACTCCACATTGGAAGAAGATAAAAAGAGGGAAACTTCCTTGTGCTATTAAAGGCGGCCTCCACCCTCTATACTATTCATCCCAAAAAAGGGCTTTTACCCTGTGGAGGTTTCCTTCATATTAAAAGAGTTTTATTATGTAGGTACTTTTACCAATTATTTTTACTTATTATTTTATTTATTGCTCTATTTTTTTTATTATTCCATTTTTAAATTATTGCTACCGGTATCATTTTGTAACACAACCAACCAGTCATACTATACCCCAAGACCTATGCTCTACCCTCACTACATCCTCTTATATAGTGTTGTAACCAACTAGTCACACTACACCTAAGCCGCAAGCTTGTTTTACTATTGCCATCTCAGGCTACAACCCTTTCATCATTTACTTAACTAGAAGAATTATCTTCTAAGTCTTTCAAGCTATACTTTCCTTGTCAAAGGTGTGCACCTAAGGCGATGTTTTTTTGGCTGTTGAATCTTGAAAACAAGATGTCGATTCCCTACCACACCAAGGTTGATACCTTGAGGAGGGAAGATCTCTTTTAAGGACAACGCTCTGTCAAGCCTCAACTAAACAATTTGATAAGTATCTATTTCCTATTTGTTTTATTTCTTATTTGTTTAGTTTTGGGTTAAGTCAATTTGTTTAGTTATTTTAGACCCTTAAACCAACACCTAGCTCATATAGAATAATGTTAACTTAGGGGTGAAATTTTGGCCGCATAGCCTAAATCTAACCTAAAGTTTAAGATTCAAGGTTTTTTAGTTTGAGTTCAATTTAAGTTACATTTGGATTAATGATTTAGACAACTTGAAACTTAGATTCAATATCTTATGATATTCATAATTTTTTTTATTATATAATATTCAATTTATATATTTCAAATATTTTTTTTTTTGAAAAAAGAATCAAATTTATTTATATTATCTATAATCTTGTTTTCTAGAAAGATAAATAGATTATTTCATTATTTGATCAAAATGTGTTTTATCTAAATTTTGATAAGATATAATTAAAAAAGTCATTACAAATTTAAATGGATTTACCATGTAATTTGAATTTAATTTATACAATTCGAATAACTCACTCAACCCTAGTCTATCGCGATCAAATCCTGAATCTAACCTTAGTCTATCATGATCAATCCTAGTTTAACCTAAACTTGATGATCAACTACATGAATCTAACCTAATCTTGAAACAAAAAATATTAAGATTGAATTGGAATTGGGTTTAACACCTTGAGTTAAAGATGAAGTTGAGTTTGAGTTTGATTTCGGGTTGACACAAACCTCACTCACCCTACTTGACGCATCACACTTTAGGACATATCTAAAAGAAGTAAATTAAAATAACTTAAGAAAAATCTTTATGACATCACTATAAAAGGAAATAAATCAAAATGCTAATGGAAATAAGTGAATTTGGGGAGGATTGAAAGATTTCTTTTTTCCTTTTTTTTTTTTCCAAAAACTAGTTGGACACAATATTTATTATATCCATTTTGATGTTGATGGAGAATGTAAATTTTTAAAGTAAAAAATGTGGATTTTCCTTAAGATGGGACATAATAAATTTTAATATTCATAGAAAAAGTAAATGTTTATACATCCTTGAAATATTTTTAGATAAAATTTGAAACTTAATATTTCATAATTTAAGATGAATAAAATTGTATTTTAATGATTTCTCAAATTAAAACTTATTATTTAATTCCATTTTAATTATTAAGATTGTTAGCTAAAATTAGTTTAATTTTTAAAAATTATTAAATTTTATATATTCATATATTTAAAAAGAATTTATGAGAGAAATATAGGAGGTAAGAGCTTATGGTTAGTATAAAGTTGATAAAGAAGTTGAGTTTCATGCAACCAATGCACAAAATTATTTTGGACAAAAGGTGATTTTGTTTATTCATTTCTTGAAGTTAATTTTAATTTTAATAATTGCATGAAAAAAAAGTGATGAAAGGCAGTTGAACCATTTAATAAACTAAGATTTTAAAAATGTTATATTTTAATTAGTTGATTAATTGAACTATTAAATTAGCATGTATAGCCATCAAAATTAAGAATGCTAAAAATTTAATTAATGTCCTATAAAATTTATTTTTACGTTTAAGAGTGTGTTTGGTAGTTATTTTAGAAAGTATTTTTTGTTTTTTTAATACTTGAAATGTTTTATTTTTATTTTTTAAGTATTACAAATATTAAAAACACTTTTTAAAATTACTATCAAATGCACTTTAAATAGATTTTGATATCATTTAAGATATTTTTTTATTACTATGTAGAATATCATATTTATAACACATTTTTATAATGGGTACAAAGAGGCTATGGATCGGGTGTTTAGAGATTATATTAAAATATGATTCAAAGTAATCTTCAAATCCATATGTTATAAGCTTCTAAGAAAATTTGACCTAACTCCATATTCTATATACCTTTGATGACAAAATAGTTTGCTCCATTTGATTCTTTATAAATATAATAATATTGGTAAATATAGAAGTTCCAAATAGCCTCCATTAATAACTTTATAGAATTAGAAATATTTTATTATAGCAATATGTGAATATTTTTTAATCAACTTCAATCTCTAAACAAAATCCGTTGTTCTTTGCACACTATTTGTTAGAGTGATAGATTCTATAAAAATTATTAATGTATTATTTGGATGCCTACTTGCAATTATTTTTGTAGTTTTATTATAGTTTTTAATCACTCATCCTGAAACACTTTTATTTCCCATATTTGGTTTATCAAAATTTAATAAAAAAAAATTCATTGATTGAAAGAATCTATTAAATTTAATAATTTAATAAAAAAATAACATGATAATGACAACCTTTAATTTTTAGGGTGGTTGAAAACTTTGTAATTTTTGTATACCATTTGAAGCAAAGATAAAAGTTCGCATTCATATGATAAAAGGGTAGGATAATTAAACTTAATGCAATAAAAAATTCCTTAAATAAAAAATGTTCTTTAAAAAATATCATATTTTATGTTCTTAAGATTAGAAAGGAGAAAATAGTTTTCATGATTTTTTGTTTTTTTGTTTTACGGAACAAAATATCGTTATGAAAAACAGTTACCAAACATGTCTCATGTCTTTATAAATTTTTTTTTTTTTTTTTTTTTTTTTGGGGGGGGATTGTTATAAAAAATAATTATTATAGGAAGAATGATGGAAAACAAAGTATTACAGTAAAAAATAATATTTAGAAATATGGAAAACATGTTCCCAGCCAAACATATCTAGAGTTTCCTTTCAAGAGAAAAAGTTTAAGGTCATTTTCCTTTTGGGAAGCCTGAAAAAACAACTGGTCTTGTCTCAAACTAAATTATGTACCTTCTATCCATCTATGTATTATGTTGTTCCAAGCAAAACTCATCCCACAGTATTCATCGGAGTATTCCAGGACTTGACACATGCTGCATGAACAGACCACCGAAAAGTCGCAGCATCAACGTCGGTCACCGTCTTGTTGGTGGCGGTGGCCGCCTTGAACCGCCTCCAGTCACGGTGGACAGCCTTGAGATCAGCCACCTTGGCGCTAATACTTCTGCAGCAGTTAGCATGGACAGTGGTGACTGCCCTAAAGTCTTTGCTATCTTGGCAAAACCCACTGAAGTAAAGGGTGTGAAGGGCCCTTACTTCAAGACCCAGCTGCCTAGAAATGCCCTTCAGCATAAGGTCTGATAGTACATCTTGTTCTTTCTTCCCTGTGGAGTTGTTCTTCATGGCATACCAGGTTTGAAAGAGGGCAATGGTCTTGTTGTTTGATCGGACGAAGTAGAATCCGGTGTTAATGGAGTTGTCTTCGGGCCGGTGGCTGCTGAGGAACTTGTCGGTGCTGATTTGGAGATCTGCAGTTAGGTTTGTGGTTAACCTTGGAAATGGGTTCCTCAGCCAACTTACATCCGTGTCCTGTGTTAAAGCAACATTATCATTATTGTTAGCTTTAATTGTTGCTGAAAAATGTTAAAATTTTAGTAGAAATTGATCTAAGAAAACAATTCTATCCATCTCATCTAGGGCTCCTTGATTCGAGTTTCAAATCAATACAAGCTCTTAAGAATAAAACAATCAAACCAAGTTTAACTAACTATATTTTAATATTTTTTTAAAAAATATAAATTGTAGCAAAATTTAAAGGATCGTTAAAAATCCAATTTCGAAAATTTAGTCCTTTTAAAAAATATGAATTGTAGCAAAATTTAAAGGGTTGTTAAAAATACAATTTCGAAAATTTAGTCCTTTTAAAAAATATGAATTGTAGCAAAATTTAAAGGGTTGTTAAAAATCCAATTTCGAAAATTTAGCCCTTTTAAAAAATATAAATTGTAGCAAAATTTAAAAGGTTGTTAAAAATCCAATTTAAAAAATTTAGCCCTTCATCATTCTTTTGATCTCATTTTGATGCAAATGACCTCATTTTTTCTTATAAAAATAACCATTTTTTAAAACATACATGTAAATACATGCAATAGTTAACGATATTTATGTTTAAAATAAATTACTCTTTAAATAAAAACATGGAGAGGTTAAATTCACAAATATAATAATCATTTAATCATTTTTGAACCAATTAATTCAAATTTAAATAGTAAATGAGGCAAAATAAATTTATATCTCTATAGAAAAAAATATAATAATAATTTGAAATTATTTTATTAAAAATCTAAAAAGAAAAATAAATAAATGTTACTATATATGATAATATAAATTATAAATGTTACAAAATTTAATTCGTTCAAATTGAGCTTTGCTTAAAAAAATTTAAATCAAGTCTAACCTTAACCTTAATATTAAAAATGATAGTTGAAACCGACTAAAAATTGGGTTGGGACATTGACTTCACTATTTTGTTTTTGGAGTGAAAGTCATAATTTGGTATTTATTAAAAATAGATTAACAACCTCCTAAATAAGTTCAAAAATATTATGGTGGGGTGGACCTCCTCAAATAAAAAATCCCTTCCCGTTGGATCAAGTAGTTAATAGTAGTTGGAATTGAATCATCTCATCTTCTTATCCCATCTGCTTAGCCATTCGTAGTCATTGATGTGAAACCTAATTTCTATCAATAATTTAAAAAAATAAAAAATAAAAGACATAAATCAAATTAAAATTAAAAATGGAAAAGCAAAATACTAGTGATTGTCAACTCAAAATTCTTCAATTTATAGATATTTATTTTATTTGCCTTGTTTCTTTATATATATATATATATATATATATATATATTCCATTAATTAAAATTTAAAAGTAAACAAAAAAGAAAAAAGAAAAAGGGAAATCTTAGCTAGGTTTAAAACTCACTACTTTACATTTATCTTTCTTTATTTCTCTTTTTTTTTCCCTTTTCTAGGAAATTATTATCTTAATATTATTTGTGTGAATAATGTTTAAGGCTTAGTTACTTCTTTCCTATTATTTTTTCCTTTTTTTATTAATATTCTTATTCATTTTCTTTGAATATTATAGTCTTCTTAATTTTAATATATATATATTTTTAAAATTTATGTATATAAATAATATTATATAGTAATTATCATATGCTACATTTTTTTTAAGAAATGATAAGAGTATGAACACATTTCTTCTAATTTTATTATATTAAAAATTCATTTGATGATGATTTTAAAAAGTGTTTTTAATATAAAGAGTGTTTTTGAAAAAAAATTATGTATTTGATAAAATTTAAGCACTTTTACAAAAAAATTTTTTTTTTTTTAAATTACTTTTACTGTTTTATAAAAAAATACTTGATTAATGATTATGTTAAAAACATTTTAAAAAATAATTTTAAAGAAAATAGTTATCCATAAAACATTACTCAACACACTTTAATTCTATCTTTTTCATCTTTTAGGAGTCCATATTATATTGACTATTGACTAATCCATTAAAATTCCATATTAAGAAAAAAAAAACAAAAAATAAAAACAAAAAATAAATCCACCATTTTCACATGACACAAATCTTCATTTTAATTCACAATAAAAATTCAGTATAAAATAAAAACAAATATTCATTATGAAAAAAGAAAAACAATCTAACATTATGTATTTATGTTAGTGAAGTAGAGCTAGATTTTTTGGCTTCAATTTTTTTATTTTTTATTTTCATTTTAAGTTTATATTTTAATATTTTAATTTTTATTTAATTATTCAGGAAGTTTTATTCAATTGTAGTAATAAAGTAAGGATACGATCGAGGTAAATTACCCAAGAAAGTTGAATTGGTTAACCACCACTTGATGATATGATAATAAGGATTCAAACAAAGAGATTTTTTTTTTTTTTTTTAATGTGAAAGAAAATAAATATTTTTTATATTTTAATATTAAAAATTTTAAATTAAAAGCTATTTAAATAAAATTATCCTAACAAGATCATTAACTTCATTAAATTTTTAAAAAGTTTTTATTTTTTATGAGCAATTATAATATATGATATTAGAAAATATCAATTTATAATAATAAAAGAAAATTCTAATTTTGCCTTTTTTTTCCCTATAGGATGATTTAATTTTTTCCTCAACAAAATTGCATGTATAATTAAATAAATCCCATATTTCAACACATAAAATAAAATTTACTCGTAAAAATAAATTATATTTTGTTTTGAAATATTTTAAAAAATTAAAAATCAAAAGGAAAAAATAAATAAATAAAGGATATGGTCTGTTTGGTTAACGTGGTTATTATAAGTTGTCAATCAAAACGCCCCACTTTTAATGTTTACATTTAATTAAGCTAATTAAACGGCAAACAAAAGCCTAACTCCAAAAAATTGGACCAAAACGGTGTCGTTTAGTAATAGTACGTACCGTGAAGATGAAACTGTAGCCACGCTCGAGCACATGCAGGAGAAGGAGAGTCCTTCTCCACATCATCTCGATGAAGTCCTCCGACATGTAAAGTTTCTCCCCCTCCATATCTCCGTCCTCGCTCACCATTTTGTAGCAGTGGAGTCGCCGGAAAATGCAGCGGTCGTACGCCGTCTGGTCCCCCGCCACCACCAAGAGGTGGTCCGCCATCTCCCTAGTGCCTTCTCCGATCCAGAAGCTCTCCAGAAAAAGATCCAGCATCGATGTGTCGTCGCCTTCGACATAGGCTTTGTTCACTATTGTGATTATTACAGTCTTGTTGGGCATTGATGCTTTGCTCAACGCTGCTTCGAGATCGTCTTGAGGCACCGCCTCGAGAGCTTTCTGTAAGAAAAAAGAGAAAGAAAATGGTGTAACATAAAATAATGATAATCTTTTATTTTTTTGGATTTTGAGATAAAATGAGGGAAACCCTAATGGAGAATTAATGGAGACTTACAGTGGGTGGTTGGGGCCATTGGAAGGTCTGGAATTGACAGGAGAGGCAGAGATAGACACCCTCAATAAGGAGTAGAGCAACGGCGAAGTTCCCAATGGAGTTCTTGGGGCAATCCATGTTTGCATTGCAATTCCACATCGAAAAGCCCTAGCAAATACTGGATGATTTTGTGTTGAGAGAGAGAGAGAGAGAGAGAGGTGATTAATTTGGGTAGGACAGTCATGACCCCCACCCTCCCCCCACAAAGGGAGAAAAAAAAAGGAAAAAGAAAAAGGACAATTATGATTTAGGACCGATTAAAGTAAATAATCTATCAAAATCCTATAGTTTGCAATGTGAATGTGTTTGTGGGTCTTCATCATTTGACTTTTAAATAATTCTTTCCTATTTTTCTCCGCTCTTTATTGAAGTGTCACATTTCTTCCATCTCTTAATTTTTTTTCTAAAATATTTTCTTTTTCTAAAAACTTTTTTTTTTTTTAGAAAAATATTTTAATATTTTTCCATTTCTCTTTTCATTAAAAAAAAAAAAAATTGAGAAAGGAAAAGGTAATAAACATATTAATAGACTTTTAGTTATATCTTTCAATTTTTTTAATTTAATTTAATTTTTATATTTTATAATTTAATAAGTTAAATTTCAAGTAAAAAGAAATATTTTCTATATTTTAAATTTATTTTTAGTTTTATTTTATTAATTTTTATATTAAGAGATTTTGGGAATATCTTTTTATTTTTTAAATTTAATTCAATTTTTATATTTTATAATTGAATAAGTTAAATTTCAGTAAAAATAAATATTTTCTATAATTTAAATTTATTTTATACAATTTTTATCTCATTTGGTTATATTTGTGTAGACCCCCATTTGGGGGCTCATTTTCTACAGCTTACCTTTTGCCAAATGTCACCATCTAGGGGAAGCCACGTGTCACGTTTTGACTAGCTGCTAGGGAATCAGCCTTGCTTTTTGGGAAGCAAATCAGAGGCTGACACGTGGAGGGGTCTTCCAGAAGGTTCCTGCAGGCTGTTAGGAGGAGCGGAGGAGAGAGAAAGAGGCTACAGGCTGGAGAGTAGTGCTTTTGGGGGATGGTTTTCTGTAGGTTGTTAGAGGAGGGGCAGATCCGGGATAAGAAAAAGGGATTTTTTCTGGTGATATTCTGGGTAGCTGTAGAGAGGGGGGAAGGCTACCAGGGACGGCTTTCTGGTTTGGGGAGGGTGAGAGAGCTGCAGGAGAGAGGGCAGATAGAGATTTTGAGAAAAAAAGGAAGCTGTGAGAGAGAAAGAAAGAAAGAAGGAACGAGGAGAGGGAAGGGAGCTTGCGGGTTCCAGAGGTTTTTGAGTGAGAGCTTGAGGGAAGAGAAAGAGAGGTTGGGTCTCAAAGAAGGAGCAAACCAGAGGTTTGAACTTTCTGGGGAGGCAAGCTGCGACAAGGAGGGAGAGAAATTCATTGAGAGAGCTGAAATTTGATTCTCGTTGCTTAAGGAACCAGGTATGTATTCGGTTTTCCCCTCATCTCTCATGATTCACTGTTTTTCATAAACATTATGCTGTTTGGAGTGGATACTGAAGGCCACTGTACGTTTGTTGGGATGAAATCTTGCATTCATGTTCAACATTGCTGATGTTGGTATGCTATGTTTTTATTATGAAAATGTCTCAATGTTGTATTTAAAATGGATTTTCTCACCTAATCAGAGGTTCATGGATGACTCATGAAGTGAAACCTTTGAGAGTCATTTTTACTCGTTTTCTTTTGTGTTTTTATACTCCATCCATTCTTTTCTCCGTTTCTGGGCCTTGATCAAGGAACCAGCTGTGGGAAAGTGGATCCGGTTTTGGACTGTGTGCTCCTTCCAAGATCTGACATGGGGAAAAGGGACTGTGACTGGGGATGAAGTTCTATTGTGAGGTTCAAATGAGGCTATCAGGCTTCATGACTGGGAACTTGGGGGAGTTTGGCTGATGGAGTAAGATAATGATATGTAGAGAAGATTGATGACTATGGAGTCTGAATCTGAAAGTGTTTGCATGAGAATATACGCCGCGGAGAAATGTCATAGAGAGATGGTGATCCTTGTGACTAGTCGTTTGAGAAGAAAGATAGCCGAAAGTCGAAACAGAAAAGAACGTTCACAGGCTGATTTTGGAGATGTTGAGCTCCACTCAATCATCCACCAGGTGAGATCAATGGTACAGTTAATATTGCAAACCTGGTCTGGGGGGTTTCCACTACCTAAGGATGGTGTCGTGATGGCTCTCATATGCATGCAGTGCATGCATTTTCTCCTCACAGCACTCTCCTTACCCACTATACCATGCACCTCCACCTAATTGATTCCCATTCTTCACGAGCTAAAATCTCCATACCACCCCCCTCATGCGTATCATCACTCAGGCATACCCATTTCCTACCTTTTCTCTCTCATCACCAGCCCATCACCAAAGCCGAAACCCCATCTTGTCCATTGTTTCTAAGGCGATCAGATTTGGAGCATTTGTTCTCTCTATATGGAAGGGTCGAACATGGTGATATGAAATCTGGGTTTTGTTTTTGTTCTGAGGGTGATCGTGATGCTGATGATGTAATCCACGGTCTTGACAATATTCCGTTTTTGGTTATGACAAGCGTAGGCTGTCTGTGGAGGGGACAAAGGATGAACGTGGCCGTCACTGGGAGGGTCTAGGTTAATGGCAAACCGGAGATCCATTAAAGCATTGTTTATTATCAACTTTGATCCGATTCAGACAAGATATGAGACGCAGGAAGATGCCACTTAAGCTTTTGAGTGTACACACATGTGCAAGATATTAGACAGGGTGGTGTCTGTTGAGTATGCATTAAGGGATGCCAGCATGAGATGCAGTAATGCAGTCTAGTTTTGCAATCGCGGGCCCGCATGTATAGATGTTATTTACATGGGCACTTTTCCTCACCACTTTTTGAACCATTGTACTCATGACCGAGTCCATTTTCCATTCATGTACACCACCTTACCATCTTTCATACGTCAATGCACCCATTACCAAACCTATCACTCCACCATCCCCCATTGGACCACATCCTCAAATCCACTTTCTTTCTCTATGTCATCTCCACACCCATTAAACCTGTTTTCTTCCCATACTCCTCTCATTCGTTTTTCTCAGTTTCTGGGTTGTTAAACTTGAGGGAAAATGATGCATGCAATCTGTGCACTAGCTCACGTGATTGGCTCAAAGTTTGGGACATTGGGATATGATGCTCATTGCCAAATCCCTTAAAAGTTATCTGCTGCGTATGCCTCACTCACCAAGCAAAAATAGGTCCATGTGTTTTGCCGCTTTGATCATGGGGAATGATGCCATCGAAGATGGGATTTGTCCTTGTAGCTTTGACGTTACCTTGTTTTCATCCTCATATACAGTCGGGTTCGTAATGGATGTGGATCTTCGTGCATTGAAGGATTCGTTGAATGATTCCAACACCAGAAGTCTTATTCGCTGCTGGCATTCTTGCAGCCAGAATTCACTGTCTGGACTACTGCATGAAGGTTAAACCCCAGATCGCATCACATACTCTTCGCCATTATCTTCTCTGAGTCTTCTATGGCTTCCCGGGATAAGAAATGGCCAAAGCCCTCCACTAGTTGCGGTATTCGAATGCTCTCCGATTTGAATCGTCCAACTGCTTCAGACCCCGACGGCGACTCTGATGGCCGTCAGGAGTACTACACCGGTGGCGAGAAGAGTGGGATGCTTGTCCAAGACCCTTCAAAGGGTAATGATGTGGATGAAATTTTCAATCAAGCTAGGCAATTGAGAACAGTGAAAGGCCCCATGATAAATCCTTCATCAAGCTCAAGAAGTTTTACTGGTGCTGGAAGATTACTTTCTGGGGAATTAATACCCACCGCTCCTCAACAGCCAGAGACTGGTATTCATGACATTGTCTTTTGGAGTAACGGCTTCACAGTGAATGATGGTCCCTTGAGGAGGTTAGATGATCCTGAAAGTGTATCTTTCTTAGAGATCCTCAGAAAATCGGAGTGTCTAAAAGAGCTTGAGCCTACAGATGGGAGGTCCTCTGTTCATGTCAACCTCATAAGGAGGGATGAGAACTGCCCCGAATCAGAAAAGACCCGGGTTCCATTTCAGGGGGTGGGACGGCCTTTAGAAAGCAGCAGTGCAGCTCCAGAAACTCGAGTCCACTGTTGCTCCTACTCCTCTTAGTACCGCTCCATCTCCTAACATGGGACTGATCTTGGATGAAGCATTGTCATCAACCTCGATCCTGCTCGGGTCGTCTGATAGAACCCACATGATTGCTCACTTCAACTACCACCATGCCCTCACTGACATCCGCGCCTATCGAAGACCACTAATGACAACAAGCTTTAAAGAAATAAGAAATCCTCACGATGTGGATGTCAAGCTTACTTGAGGATACGCCCAGCAGCCTGGTTATGGAGTACCAGCCTCATGTCCATTTGGGGTACAGGATCCATGTGCTTTATCCAATGGCGTTGCTGCTCCTTCAGCAGTTCAAATGGCCATGTTTGCACGTGATGATTTGGCGTCTATGGAAGGCTTGGGCATAGAGAGCAAAGCGATAAGTGGGTTCCTCTTCGTGTTGAGGTCTTTTCAAAGGCAGAATGTTCTACCTCCTGACGCAGTGACTTCAGCTGGTCCTGTTGATTCTTCATGCATCAGTTGGGGTTTCTCTTTGCCTTGTGTCTCGTCGGGAAGCATGGAAAACACTTCAGTGCCGCTCATGGACCCTCCAGATGTGGTTGATGATAGTTTCTGAATGATCTTTTGAGGAGCCAATTAATCTCGGGTCGAACTATAAGGTTAAACAAAGGCTTGACGTCGACTCCAATACCCCACTATGGCAACCTCGTCAGCTTCGGAGTGTCGGAAGGCACACGGTGTCAAATCAAGAGACAACGGGCCAACACTTGGAACAGTCTGCTCATCCACAACCTGGGTCGAATTGAAACAAATTATGCTTGAGAAGCTAGGTGATGATTTGCCCAATGAAGGTGTTGGGAGGGGGCAAGAAGGTGAGTCATTCTCTGAGTAAACTGCTAAAAGAGGATATGAATGGCATGGCGGCAACATATGGTATAAAATCTAATACGGTTGAAATAAAAATATGGGACAACTTTGAAATCCATGGAAGAGGAACAGAAAGCTACTGGTGAAGATGAGGATACCATTAGTGGGGTTAATAATTCTGCCCAGAAGATTCCGGGGTCTTTGCGAGCATTAGGTTCAAATCTTGTGCAACTAGTATTGGAAAAGGGAGAGCCTGTTATCAAGCAGATGGTGAAGGAAAAGGTTATCAAGAATACAGTATAGGGTTCACTTGGTGGCAAATCAATCAGTATTGTATTTGAGGACATCTGGAAGGTTGAAGGGAGCACAGTCGAATATGAAGATAATTGGAATTGACCATTTAGAAATGCCATTTTCACGACTAAGGATGGACAAGCTCTTCATCGTCATGATCACCTTGAGACGACTTTTGATCAACTCTTACTCAACCTCTAGTTTTAATACGCTCATCATCCCATGGAATTCATCATCCCAGCCACACTAAGATCCCAGAAGTGGAATGCAACCAACATTTAAGGCGTCTCCAGTATAAGCTTCCAGTATGCATGGTTCATTTTCCCACTTTCCGGATCACATTCTTTTTTTCTTTAACTCTCATTTTTCACAATTCTTGATTTCAAAATAATTTTCATAAAACCCAGTTTTCAAACGTTTTTCAAATGACTTCAGTCCTTGTTTTCAAAATTTCATCCTTAGAGTGTAGGTCTCAAAAGTCATGTTTCAAATAAAAATTTGTTGCCATTTTCCTCGGCATACAATTTTGGTAATTCTCATAATTTTCAAAATGTTTCAAAAATAAGCACGAATTCAATTCTATAATTTCAAGTAAATGGACTTTATGGAATTGATTCATGCAAAATAAACGGGCTTCGGTGGAGGCCCAACATCAAAGAAAATTTAAAATTGAGTTTGAGTGAAGTGTTATGTGTGCTTATCATTGGTGATTTATCTTGTCTAGTGACGTATGTGATATATTCTATACTTGTTATTGCGCACTAATCTCATTTCCTGATAGCGCATAGTGGCCCACTGCCAAGGTATGCAATCTCACTCACTTTGATCATTTCTCATGCATGTTTTGAGCTTCCAGTGTGTTGGTCAGGTCGGCATTCATTGTTTTTCTTCATCAATTGTCACGTCAATTTCATTTTATTAGTAGAGACCCGATTTTAAGGACTTAGAGGGGTGCTACGGTCTTTACCGTACCTTCCCGATAAGTAACCTGACCCCCGAACCCGATCCGGTTTTTTCACAAACCGCCTTTTCCAAAATAAGGAGTCACACCTAGGGTTTTTCTTTCTTATTTTGTTTACCCTTTAAAAATAAAACAAAAATAAGTGGCGACTCCAAGTCATTTTCAAATAATCAATAAAAATCAATTTTTCAAAAATAAAAATCAAGCTCGCCATAGAGTGGGAAACGCATTGAGCCGAAATGCGGGGTCCACAATTTGATTAATAGGATATAGCATGAGATAAGATAAGAGAGACGATATTATATCTCATTCCATATTTGGTTGGTGATAGGAGATGATAAGTTATCCTATTACCTATTATATCTTATGTTTAACTAAATATGAGATATAATAAGTAGTGGATATCCATCTCCCTTCTTTTGATCCCTTTCACATGGGATATGTTAATCTCATGGTAAGATTTGAGATATACATATCTCATGTATCAAAATTTTAATTTGTTATCAATTTTTTTTTTATTTTTTTAATATAATCATTTTACAAAATAACTTTTTTTTATTATAAATTAAATTTATGATTGAAAAAGAAAAAAATTATAAAACAATATTAATATATAATCTATAAATTATTTATATATATTAAATAACATAATATAAAAAAAATTATTTGTAAAATTCAAATATTTTAATTACGAATATCTAATCTTGTCAACCAAACATAGCATTTTGTATTTTTGGCATTATAAGAAAATCAAATCCTGTAACTCAATTATATATGTTTGTGAGCCTTTGGTCCCCGCCCCCAAAAAAAAAAAACAAAAAACAAAAAATTGCCTTACATATTATAACTTGTTAGCCAAATAAAAACCAAAATGGACAATTTGCCCCATAGAAATATAAATTTAATTTATTTTTTAAATAAAAAATAAAAAATAATGGCAACTAAATATTATTACCAAAATTATTTACCACCAATTACTAATAAAATATTAAGATTGAATTAAAATTAGAAAATAAATAAAATCTCATATTGGTATTTATTTATTTTTGTTTATTCAATCTTTTTCTTTTTATACTTTTTTTATTTTATGATTTTGTCTTATTGGACTTAACTAAATCATACTATATGAAACATGATTTTTAAGTAAAAAAATTTACTTTCAACTATTTTATATTGAATTATTTTAAAAAGAATTAAGGTATTTATTTGATATCTATAAAAATCTTAATCTTCACTTTTGAAAATACATAGAAAAATTTAGGCCTTTGAATGCACGTACAAAGAATGAGATTAAGATATAAATAAATAAAATCAAATTATAAGATAATGGACCTTAAGATGCACACCTCTTCCATTTGAAAAATATCAAAATTTATAATAAAAATGATTGAATTCTTTAAAATAATTTTAAGGGTTTTTGCTACAATATGATTAAAATTATTGAAAATTTCTGATGATTTTTCTTTCTATTTTTTTATTTCTTTTGAAATTTTCCTTTAAATGTTCTTAATAATTTTTTAATATAAAATCTAAAACTTTTTTTTTTAAATATTCTTAGTTCTATGGTTGTTTAATTTGATACATTTTCATAATTAATATTAAAATTATTTAATTTTTTAATAATAATAATAATAATAATAATAATTACCATTAATTACCTTATATATAATATAAGGTTTTTCTCCTAGCCCTCCCTAAGAGAATTCCCTAGCTCCAATATTTCATGGCAGAGCCAAAAATTAATATTAGAGAAGGGTATACATTAAAATTTTCACTAAATTAAATTATTATTAAATTGGTCTTCAAAGATGTAGCTTCCCAATTCAAGAAAATTTAGGCTCTACAAGTGATGGGTCACACACATTTGACATGTGACATATATTCAAAAGATGGCATGTGCTGAAATTTGGAAGACTACAAAATTTAATCTTACAAATAAAATCAAATCTTCCAATTGCAGTAATTTTTTTTTTTTAAAAATAAATATTCTCTTATTCACAAATTTGAAGGCTACAAAATTTAATCTTACAAATAAAATCAAATCTTCCAATTGAATTAAAAAAAAAGAATTAAAAATAAATATTTTCTTATTAACAAATTTCCTTAATGAAGGAAACAAATTACCAAAATCAAAGAACCAAATTCTTTGAATTAAACAACTAAATATTAGGAATTCCAAATTTAATGCTTTAGTTTCACATATAAATAATGGTGATTTCCTTCAATGAAAGGGACTTCGAATCAACAAAACGATTCTACATGGGAAAAGAGGTTTTACAAAGAAGAAAAAACTTCACAAAAGCTCCCTACAAGTCTGACAAATTATAGAAAAAACTACACACGTGTTCTTCGCCTTTCAACAAAGTCATTTATGAATAAGCCAATCTAGACCTTTGATTGACTTTCAAAATCAAGAAAACACTTTTGTCGTCTGTTTTCAATTTGTGATCAAGGAAAACGAATTAAAGGGAAAAATATTCTTTTATAAATAATATTAACACTGAGATTGTACCCTACAATTATTAATTTTAATACAAATTTTTGTTCACATTATTTTTCTATAGTTTTGCTAATTTTACAGGACTTCACAAAATTTGTGCATACAAGGACAATATTTAAATTACAATATGCTAGCCTCAGCGTTCTCTTAAGCATATTTTGATAATAATAAATCATGGTTAGTTTACTAATGCCTTAAAATCAAAATGAGTTCTTAGGTTTTATTTGAGAAATTCGAATGAAAAATCAAGATAATCATCAAAGGATCAAAGAAGTTCAAATTCAAGTTTACATGAAGACTGTTTTTTCCTAGGAATCCTTTGTAAGGTGAACACTTGAGATTTTTATATTCAATCATGCATCACTTCATATTTGTTTTATGGATTAAAGTTAAAATTTTATTAAAACCCGAGTATCCTTACATGAACATTAGGCAAAATTATTTAAACTTAACTTACTAAAGTATCTAAAGACCTTGCATAAAAGAAAAAAGAATTGAAAATGAAAGATTTTGAGCCTTATTTTAGCCAACTGGTCCATGACAAGACCAATTGACTCAATAGGTTAGGGAGCAAATCAATCAATTTTCCTTTCCCAATCAAGCACTCTCTTTCATCTAGTAGCTTTGCATTCCCAATCAAGGAGAGACATTTCCTAGTTAAGGAAAAGCTTTTACTAGTCAAGGTCCAGACGAACTCCAATGGTCACCTAGGTACAATGCAATTAATGCCCAATGATTAGTCAATCGATCGAATTGAAACTTGATCGAGAAAAGCTTATTAGAACACTTTTCGGCACTTGAAGTTGAAAACCTATAAATTGAGAGTTTCATATCATTTATGATATAGAGAACAACTGCTATTAACTCCCTACTTACTTGTTTTTCATTAAAAGCTTTCATTTTCTATTTTGGTGCATTGAGTCCTCATTTGCAAATCATCCTAGGCCACCCTTGTTGTTCATCATACCTTCAATTGCATTTCTTCATTAAATGTATTAGGTTTAAGTGTTCTTTTAGTCGTGTTTATTGAAGAAAGAGTTTGAGTGTTTAAGTGTTTCAAGTTGAGATATACTTGAAGAGAACATGTAATGCCCATGGGAGTTAGGAATCCAAGTGTAAAGGATTGGAAGCTTGGTTAAAACTACAAGTTAGAGGAACCCTTACTTGCAAGGAGTTTGAGGAGAGTGAATGTAGGAAAAATTGGCTAAACCACTATGAAATTCATGTTTGCTTTATATATTCCCTTATTTCTTTATTTTCCTTGCTATATCCATGTTTGTTAAGGGATTTTTCAAAAAAAAAATTGCAAAACTCAATTCATCCCCTTTTGAGTGTTTTCTTTAATCAAAATTAGCCTTGTTTCACAATTGGTATTAGAGTTAGGTCTCTTGTTTGAGATTTAACAATCTAAGAGTAATGGCTAATTCATCAAGCTCACTTCATTTGAAAAGTTTTGGAACCAATAGGCCTCCATGCTTTATGGGAACTAATTATCCCTATTGAAAAACAAAAATAACATGATTTTTACAATTTATTGATCTTGATATTTAAGATGTCAATGAAGAAGGTCCCTATACTCTTACAAAACTTGTGAATGGATAGTTGGTTTCAAAAACCAAACAAGAATAAGATGAGCATGATAGAAAAAAAATTCAAATAAATGTTAGAGCAATATATTTCTTACTTTGTACTCTTGATAGAAACGAATATTAAAATCGTATATGCCAATGTAAATTGGTTAAAGAGATTTGGAGATTATTTGGGGTAACTTACGAAGAAACAAATTAAATAAAGAAATCAAACATTAATATTCTTGTTCATAATTATGAATTATTTGTTATGAAGGATAATGAAACTATTGTTGAGATGTTTACTAGGTTCACCAACATTGTGAATGACCTTGAAGCTTAGGGAAAGACTTACAAAGAATCGGAGAAGGTGGTGAAGGTATTGAGATCTCTTTCAAAGAAATGGGAAGCTAAGGTCACAACAATTTAAGAAGCAAAGAACTTAATAAAGTTGTTTTTGGAAGAATTAATTAGGTCTCTAATGACTCATGAAATCACTATGATGAGCCATCAAGATATTGAAAATAAAAAGAAAAAGTGCATAGCACTCAAAGCCTCCACTTATGAGGAAGAAGTGGAAGAAGTAAATAAAGTGAAGAAGATGAAAACCTTACCCTCATCACAAGGAAGCTTAGAAAGTTCATGAAGGTTGAAAAATTCAAAGAAAGAAGGTTCACTTCTAGAAGGAGGCTTTATCAAATGGTGACAAGGAGCAAAAGGAGGTGAAGAAAGACTTGGTATGCTACAAGTGCAAGAAATTGGAGCACATTAAGTATGATTGTCCTCTTTAGAAGAGTAAAACAAAGAAAGGAAGTAAATGGTGGATGAACTAAGATAGTGATGATGGTAGAGTTTGAACTTTTCCCAACTAATGCGAGAAGACAATGGTGGCCATTTGTAGTGACAGTGAAGGAAACTCATCCAAAGCAAAAAATGAAAAGGAAACGGCGAACATGTGCTTCATGACAATTAATCAGCTTGATGAGGTAAATTAAAATATTAGCTATGATGATTTGCATGATGTTTATGAAGATTTATATGAGGATCTTGAAAAACTTGATAAAAAAATACTTCTCTGAAAAAGAAAATTCAAGAGTTTGAAATTTTTTTTAAAAAAATGCAAGAAAAATTTTCAAATGTTGAAATCTCTAAAACTTCTCTTGGAAAAGATAATGAAGTTTTGAAAAAGAAGAATGAATAATTGGCTTCCTCCTTCTTTATTTTTTCATGTAGACAAAAATCTTTTGAAATAATTCTAACCGGCTAAAACTGTATCTTTGATAAAAAGGGGGTCAATGTTCAAATCTTCAAATAACCAAAAATATTTTAAAAATTATTTTGTAAAAGAATCCACAAATTTAAGTCCTCCCATTGCTTGCAACTTTTGTAGAAGAGCAGGACAGATAAATAGTACTTGTTATGCTAGAAATGGTTCTCAAAAGGATTCAATTTCAAAAGTTAAGAAGATTTGGGTTGAAAATTATAAGGTCACTAACCCTCAAGGACCCAAAAGATATGGGTACCTAAATTTACTTGAGTTGTGTTCATAAGGCTCAAAAAAGGACAGGTGGTTCTTGAATAGTGGATACTCAAAACACATGATCGAAGATGAATTCAAATTTGCTTTCCTCACAAGGAAGATAGTAGGATATGTTTCTTTTGGAGATAATGACAAAGGAAGGTGATGGGAAAATATCGGATCTCTCTATTTCCCATGCCCAAATCAAGTTTTCGGAACATGCAAAACTAACCTAGGTTTTTCTAAATTCTATACACAATGGGAAAAAAACATTTTTAAAATTTATAAAGGATTTGGAAAGTGCTAACAAAAACATACCTTAGATTTGGATGTTCTCGAATTGAATCCACATGAAGAAGATGAAAAAGGAAGTCATAGAAAGTCTCGTAAACCCAGAGTTTTTGCCTGATGACTCGAACCTTGATCTTGACACACTTCTAATAAGGATAGAAGAGAGAGTAGATGCTATGACTCTCTCTATTTGAAAGTGGAAGATGACTCTCTAGAAAAATTTATGAAAACCCTAACCCTTAAGAGGGTATTTATAGGGTTCTCTACTAGGCTTAAGTGACTTGAGCCCACTAAGGCTTAGGTCACTTAATCTAGCTTAAAATGGGTCTTAATTGATTAATTAACCCAACGGGGCTTACTAATTAATTAATTAGCCTAATCTAGAGGCTTTGTCCACTTACTTCTATGCAACCTTGTGTAATTACCAAAACACCTTTATTCAAAAAAAAAAAAAAAACCTAAAAGCAATTAGACCCTTATAATCCATGCCAACAAGGTATATGAGCTCAAAACAGGGATCACTATGACCCATAGGAGTGTTGGCTCTCTCAATCCAATTTTGAAGTTAATTCAACATTTCACTACAAAGAATACATTGAACTACAATATCCTATGTAAATGACAACAAGACACCATGTGCTCTGGTCCGTGATCTATTATCTATTATGTTCAGTCTTCCCATGAACTGGTGTCCATAGTCTAACAAGGTGAAAACTATTAGTCTTTCAAGACTACCTTTACTATCCTTGAGTTACAAATTTTCTTATTGTGTATTCAATTTATATCTCTTAGTTCTTAAAGAGCCTATGTCAAGTTCCACTTAAGGAACTACTATGACCATAGTTTTCATGAATACACCTTCTTAAGATCACTCAAGGAGACACAATGTCTCAGTCCTAAGAGATACCATGGTGCTTTTATTGAAAACACTTATTACTACAGGCCTCTATCAACAATGACTCAATCTATAAGGAAATATATGATCAACTTACGATCTCCTATAGATCAAAGTCATCGCTAACTTTAGTACAAGCTCAATATTCTCTCAAGGTTAAGAGATAACACAATAAAGTAGCTTGGTGAGGTTATATTTACTTTATAGTATTAAGTCATGACTGATCGTGGGTCATATCCAATGTGTAACCATACACACTAGTGCACTCACCATGAGAAACACATCTCAATAGCTAATACTAGCCATCCCTCCAATTAGGATGTGGTACACTACAACCTTTACCCACAAACTAGTTGTGAATAAGTCATCTATTTATAATCTTTCATGTCACTCCTAATGCACCCAAGTCACATATAATGCAAAAGATATAAGTTAGAGCACTTATAAGATATAATGCATGGAAAAAGAATGGATAAAAGTAAACTAGAACTTTATTAAACAAATAATAAAATCTAAGAGTTTATTATCTCATATCATGCTTGTAAGGGTTCTACCCTAATGGAAGGATCATAAGACAAGGAAATAATTCTAATAACACTTCATCTCCTATTGAAAATATGTTATTAGTGGATGATTTAAAACATAATCTTTTGAATATTAGTTAACTATGTGACAAGGGTTTTAAAGTGATTTTTGAAGTATCTCATCACATTATCAAATATATTCAAAGTGTAAAATCATTTTCACAAGCCATAGAAATGATAATGTTTACACAATGAACATTTCCAAATATGATGGTTATGATAAATGTTTTTCAAGCATATATGATCAAAGTTGGCTATGGCATAGGAGGCCAGAACATGTTAATATTGATTTCATTTCACAACTCAACAAAACTGAACTTGTTAGAGACATTCCTAATATAAATTTTCAAAAGAACAAATTTTATGAAGCATGTCAAGTAAGGAAGTAAATAAAAAAAAAAAAAAAAAAAAAAAAAAAAAAAAAAAACATTTCCACAACTAGACTACTTGAACTATTGCACATGGATCTATTTGGTCCCTCTAAGACACCAAATCTTAGAGGAAAATCTTATACTTATGTTATTGTAGATGACTTCTTTAGATACACATGTATCTTATTTTTAAGTAAAAATAAATAAAAATAAAGCTCTTCATGAGTTATTAAAAAAGATTCAAAATTAAAAAGGATTTGCAATCACTTGTATAAGAAGTGATCATGAGAGAGAATTTGAAAATACTGACATTAAAACTTATTGCAATGAGCATGAAATTGACCATAATTTTTTGGCTTCTAAAATCCCTCAACAAAATGGGGTAGTTGAAAGAAAAAATACAATTTTACAAGAAATGGTAAGAATAATGCTAAATGAAAACAATTTACCAAAATACTTTTAGGCTTAAATGGTTATCATTTCTTGTTATGTTTTAAATGGATTTTTACTAAGGCTGATCCTCAAGAAAACTCCCTATGAGCTTTGGAAAAATAAGAAACTCAATATTGGATATTTCAAAGTCTTTAGATGCAAATGCTTTATTTTAAACACCAAAGACAAGCTTGGAAAGTTTGATGCAAAATTGGATGTTAGAATTTTCCTCGGATGCTCAACTTCAAGTAGAGCTTTTAGAGTTTTCAACAAAAGAACCATGGGTAATAGACGATTCCATTCATGTTTTTTTAATGAATCTAACAACTTTATTCAAGGAAGATATAGTCTTGATGATGATTTAGGTTTGAAGGACTACATGGGAAGATTTCAAATTGTAGATGAAAGACAATAAAAAGAAAAGGAAGTTGATTCAAAGGAAGAAGGATCACCTTTCACATTTCTTTCTCCTCAACAAGTTCAAGGTGAATCAAGTAAAGACCTTCCAAGAGAGTGAAAGTTTGCCATCAACCACCCTCAAGATCAAATCACAAGTAATCTATCTAGTGGGATAAGAGCTAGATCTTTCTTAGAAATATTTGCAATGATTTAGTTTTCATTTCTCAAATTGAGCCTAAGAACATAAATGATGCCATAGAAAATAAAAATTGGATGATTGCTATGCAAAAAGAGTTAAATCAATTTGAAAGAATGAAATATGAGAACTTGTACCTAGACCTTTAAATCAAAGTGTTATGGACACTAAATGAATTTTTATAAATAAAATGAATCAAAATGGAATAATTGTTAGAAACAAAGCTAAGTTAGTTGTCGAAGGGTTTAATCAAGAATGAAGAATAGACTATGAAGAAACCTTTGCTCATGTGGATAGGTTAGAAGTCATTAGAATATTACTTGACTTTGCATGCTTTAAATACTTTATTTTATATCAAATGGATGTAAAAAAATGCTTTCTTAAATGGTTTTATAATGGAAGAAGTCTATATTGAACAACCACTCGGTTTTGCAAGTTTTAACTTACCTAACCATGTTTTCAAACTTAAAAAAGGCTTTATGGTTTAAAATAAGCACCTAGAGTATGTATGAAAGGCTAAGCAAATTTCTTTTAGAAAATGACTTTAAAATGGGTAAAATTGACACAAAACTCTTTATTAAAACCAAATAAGAAGATGTGTTTATGATTCAAATTTATGTTGATGATATTATATTTGGTGCTATTAATGTTTCTCTTTGTGAAGAGTTTGCCAAGTGTATGCATTGTGAGTCTAATATGAGCATGATGGGAGAGTTCAATCTTTCTTAGACTTCAAATCAAACAACTAAAGGAAGAGTACATCTCCATCAACCAAGCCAAGTACAGTAGAGATCTTCTTAAAAGGTTCAAGATGGAGGAAGCAAAACCAATTGGGACTCTAATGAGCTCATCCATCAAGATTTGACAAGGATGAGTAAAGGCAGTCCATTGACTCAACTATGTATAAAATAATGATAGGTTCTTTACTTTATTTAATTGCTAGTAAACCCGATATTATGTTTAGTGTATGTTTGTATGCTAGATTTCAATCTTGTCCTAAAGAATCACACTTAATTGTGACAAAAGAAATTTTAGACATCTGAAAGGAACAATTGACTTAGACTATGGTATCTTAAGAGTGACTACTTTGAATTAATTGGATTTTTGGATGTCAACTTTACCAGTTGTAGAGTAGATAGAAAAAACATTGATGACATATGTCATTTATTAGGACACTTACATATTTCATGGCATAGTAAGAAGCAAAACTGTCAGTAGCTTTGTCAATGATGGAAGTCGAATACGTATCGACCAATTTATGTCAAGCACAAATTCTTTAGATAAAACAAACAATTAGCGATTTCGGTTTATCTTTTAAATAGGTTCGAATAAAATGTGATAATACAAGTGTTATAAGTATCTCAAAGAATCTCATGCAACGCTTTAGGACTAAGCACATTGAAACTAGACATCACTTTCTTAGAGACCATGCGAAAAAAGTTGATATAACACTTGAATTTAAAGGCACTAAAGATCAACTTGTCGATATATTTACTTAACCTCTAAGCAAAGACCTTTTTTTTTTTTAATGAGGAGAGAATTAGGGGTTATTTTTATTTAATTTAATCTTTTTTAATGTGCTTATATGACTTACCTATCTTATACACAACATCACATCTCATATCATTCCTAGCATACATAAGAAAGGTCAATTATTGACCAAAAATCAAAATTCTTGTGGCATTGGACATAAAAAGTTGGGGATTCCTTCTTAGATAGGCAGAAGGAATAAATGAAGATTTTTTTTTTCTTTTTTTCAAAAATCCTAAGTTGGTGAGTGCATTGACCAAAGTGGTCAATCGATTGGAATTGGTTGATCAGTTCGTCGAGATTGGTAGCTTAAAAGGCCTCCCCACACCTCATTTTTCTACCTCGTTCCCTCTAGTTTTTCAAGGGGTCTTGCCAATTCAGGGTTTTGGAAGAAGATTTGAGAGGCTTCATGTCTGATGAAGCTATTTGGACATTGTTTTGGAGGATTTTTTAGGGTTAAGGTTTTGGTTTTAGATGTTTCTTTCTCCACTTAAGCTTCTTTCTCAAGTCTCTTTATTTTGTTTTTTGTTCTCCATTGCACCACATGGAGAGTCGGTTGATGTTAAGGCGCAGGGCAAGTGCCCCATTGAGACTTTCGAGCCAAAGGCTTGCCTGAAAGGCATATTTGACATGAGCACCTTCACTTCAATTGAAGAATACCGAGTGAGACATTGCTTTTGTTCAACCACATTATTTTGACTTTCAAGAGTTGTTTATGAGGATGGGAGGATTCCTAGCTGTTACTCTTCTAAGCTGATTTTCTCAACATTGCTCCACACATTATATTCCAAGATGAGATTCTATGTTGGAGGACCAATTTCATGTACATTGAGAGGTATGGAGATTAATCTAGGTGTTGATGCGATTTGTTGCATTCTTGGTGTTCTTGTTATAAGATTGAGAGTTTAAGAGTTCAAAACCTAGCCTGTTATCCTAGTTTTTGTTGTTGGAAAGGTATTTTAGCACCTCTGCAAACTTCCTAATGCCAATCGGGTTGGCAAGCCATTTGTCAATGGCCTAACTATCATCGACTGCATGATTTATCACATGAGTTTCTATTTATCATGCTAAAAGAAGGGTACAAGGATGAGGTATCATACTTTGAGGTATTCCTAATTGATTAGATATTAACTAGGATCCTTTTAGCCACCTTATGATGCATCATATGATTGCTTGCTATGAGAACACCACTCATGTTCTTCTTTACACACACTTTCTTTCAAAAGTGTTCAAGGAAGTTGGCATTGATTTATTCCGAGAGCGAGACATTGATGTCTCGAGTATCTATGACACTTACAATACATTTTCTATCGGATAGATGAAATTTGAGAAAACTCTAAATTGTTCTTGGGTTAGGAAGGTGGAAAAAAAACTACACTTGTTCCTCCTATGGTTGAGAAGGAGAATCACATTAGAAAAATGGAGGGAGGAGAAGAACCTTAGGATGATTAGGGTGTTGGCACCAAGAATATGATTTCTCCACCTTAAATAGAGCATTTTCCTACTTAGACAAAGGTTGAGCTATTTGTCGATGGTGCATTTTCTAAGTCCATGCGCATAGAGACCATGTATATTGAAGGATCCCACTCTGAGCCATCATACATTGAGCATACATACATTGAGATACCTTAGCCTTAGGCATTTCCTGCTCCCGACATGCCCCTTAGATAAACTTTGGTGTACAAATCAACTTTTTAAGGGCACAAATGGGAGAGATCGCCATTATTCATGATTTTCAATTCTACTTGGTCGATGAATGATGGACCAATACTAGATTGGGTTCACCTTGTAGTATGAACATTTTTACCATTGTTTTGATCAATATAAGGAGCGAGCTACTGCTTAGTATGATTAGCTGTTTGCTCGGATTGGTTGTATCTCAAATTAATAAGATCAAATAGATGATCACCTTGATCACATCATGACCACATTTTGATGGTTAGCATGTTGAGATGATGGTTTATTTCTACTCTATGTTTCCTCCACCTCTTTCATAACCTTGAGGTTTAGTTTGAGCATCCCCTTGTTCATTTTTTATGTTGCTAAGTGAGGAGATATTTCATAGGCATATATCTAGGAAGAAAGAGCTGCTTTTGCATGGAGGATAGTAACTATTACATACATTTTTTAGGCATGCTTGACTTATTCACGTATTTTGGATTTTTTCTTTTTTATATTTGATCATATCCATGCTATTATATATATATGCACATTATGGATTATCATACATATATCTAATTGTTCATCCTCCTTGACATGTTTCCTTGATTGATGATTGATGGTTATCATTATAGCTTTTCTCATCTTTATAGAATGATCATGCACAAACTTTCTATATTTGCCTATGGTTGATCATCCTAGTTTGCTTTGAGCTTTGGCTATCAAATTGTTAAATT
Source organism: Vitis riparia (assembly GCF_004353265.1). Taxonomy (NCBI): domain Eukaryota; kingdom Viridiplantae; phylum Streptophyta; class Magnoliopsida; order Vitales; family Vitaceae; genus Vitis; species Vitis riparia. The sequence goes on from NC_048445.1 coordinate 9,899,391, forward strand.
CCTTTGAGCTTTAAATTCTTGATTCTAGTATATGCCTGGTTTAAGAGGGAGATTTTATTTCTTCTTAGATAACTAAGGTTTATCATCATAAAAAGAAAAAAGAGAGATTGTTAGCTTAAGGGTTCTCCTAAGCACCTTTTGATGATAATAAATCATGGTTAGTTTACCAATGCCTTAAAATCAAGATGAATTTTTAGGTTTTATTTAAGAAATTTGAATGGAAAATTAAGATAATCATCAAAAGATCAAAATAGTGCAAGTTTAAGTGTGCATGAAGACTATTCAAGCCTAGGAATTCTTTGTAAGGTGAACACTTGGATGCACCTAGGATTTTTTTATTAAATCATGCATTACTTCATACTTAGTTTACGTATTAAAGTTAAAATTTTATTAAAACTTGAGTATCCTAACATGAACATTAGGTAAAATTATTTAAACTTGACCTACTAAGGTATCTAAAGACCTTGCCTAAGTGTTAGAAGAAAAATGATTTGAAAATGATAAGTTTTAGGTCTTATTTAATTTAGCTAACCGGTCCAAGACAGGACCAACCGACTCAACTGATTAAGGAACTGATCAACTAATTTCCCTTTCTTAGTCGAGGACTGGAAGTAATATTCTCTCATCTAGTAGCCTTGCATTCCTAGTCGATGAGAGACATTTCCCGATTGAGGGAAAGCTTTTCTCAATTGAGGTCTGAAGGAACTCCAATAGTCACCTACAGTGCAATAAATGGTCAATGTCTAATTAATCGATCAAATCGGAGTTTGACCAGGAGACGCCTATTGGAACACTTTTTGGCACCCAAGGTTGAAAGCCTATAAATTGAAAACTCCACTTCATTTATGATATAGAAAACATCTACTATTAACTCCCCACCTACTTGTTTCTCATTAAAAGCTCTCATTTTCTCTTTTGGTGCATTGAATCCTCATTGGCAAATCATCCTAGTGCACCATTGTTTTTCATCTAGCTTTCATTGTACTTATTCATTAATGTGTTAGGTTGAATGCTCTTTTATTCACATTTATTGAAGAAAGAGTTTAAGTGTTAACTGTTTCAAGTTGAGGTATACTTGAAGAGAACTTGTAGTGCCCATTAGAGTCAAAATCCAAGTGTAAAGGATTGGAAGCTTGGTTAAAGCTTTAAGTTAGAGGAACCCCCACTTGGGAGGAGTTTGAACAGAGTGGACATAAGCAACACTAGTCGAACCACTATAAAATCCGTGTTTGCTTTCTATATTCTCTTATCTTTTTACTTTCCTTACTATATCATTGTTTGTTACGAGATTTTCGAAAAGTTTTGAAAAACCTAATTCACCCTCTTCTTGGGTGTTTTCTTCAATCAAAATTAGTTAGTTTCACATAAGATTTTGAATTAAATAAATGTGATCATACTTTTATATTTCAAAAAGTTTGTAAATGTTATAACAAACTTCTAAGAAAAAATAGCTTAGTAAATTGAATCCATGATTAGATAAAGATTCTAAATGACAAAATATTTAACATTAGGGTATGTCTAGTAGCCTTCAGATCTCAGAGCTTACACCCATGAAAGCATTAAGAAAAGATTTTCAAACAATTTTTTTTACACAAAATTTCAAAACTCTTTCAAATAAAATATATTTTATTTAAAATATATGTGAATTAAAAAGGAAATTATGCTAATTTTAATAGAAAATTAACTAACTAGAAGTAGATAAAGAAGACATTTTGTAATTTAAATTAAAATTTCTTGTAAAATTTGGTAATTTTTTTTGAATCATTGAAAATTATTTATTATGTTTTATCAAATAGATGATAAGTAAAATGATTTTTCAAAGAAAATTGACTTTTATTTATTTTTATTTTTTAAAAAAAAAAATCTAATAATTTTTTTATTATCAATATTTTTAGGAGGCCATTATCCTTTTAATTTTTATATCTTAAAATACAACACATAAATATTAATTCTATATTTAAAGGGCATAAATACTTTGATGGGGCATATATTTTATGATAGTTTATTGTCCCAAAACTTATCCATAATTACACTAAAATGTTAGCTCATTTGATGGATTTTGCCCAAAAATCCTCTAAAAAAATCCAAAAAATAGACCTATCTTGGTGATATAAAAGTGTTATGAATCATGAAGATTTCATATTTGATTAATAAAAGTTTTGTGATTATCTGTCCTAAAAGCACTAGAATGAGAGCAAATCTTCATTAGCTTTGAATGATATGAAACTTAGTGTATATAGTTGATGTTTTCATTTTGGTATGTAATTACATGAAAAAAAAAAGTGATAGTTTCATAGGAAGAATGTTGTAATGAAAGAATGGAGACTTAAAAAGTTTGATTAATGCCATTGAGAGTTTTGGGATGGAGTGGGGGTGCAAAAATAGATAACCCCAACAAAGAGTTCTACTACTACCATCCAGTGTTTGAAAAATTACGGGTGGTGGTCGAAACGAAATCAGCCACTGATAATCGGTCTGGCAAAAAATCATAAAATTTTTTTAAAAAAAAAATCAGTGATTTTGCCGATATATCGGTATTTATCGGCTCTTTTGCCTATTTTTTGGGAAATTTCCTCAATTTTTCGGGTCAATTGACTGATAGTCAACATGCCAAGCTGCTGCCCCGCCTGCTGCCCACCCCTTTAAATTTCAAATTTTGTGGGTTTGCGTTGCTGCCTTCTGCTGCCTGGGCCGCCAAAAGGCTTGGGTTCAAAGCCAGGGCCACTGGCATGTTCTCACTTGTTAATATATAATTATAATAAATTTGTTAAAGTTCATTATTAAAAAATAAATTAATTAATTTTAATTATTTTATTTTAAATTTTATTTAATTAATTAATAAATGTATAAAAATCATCATTGTAATTTTCTTAACAAGTATTTTTTTTAGTATCATTTATATGATAATTAAATATTAAAAAGGCATATATGCATCATCATTTATTTTATATTATTGAATGCATTTGAATTAATAAATTATAGTTTTAATATTAAATATATCATCATTTATCTTATTAATCTTATTTTAAAAAATTGCTATCATTTCACTTTTAATTTTTTATATTTATCTTTTTAATTTTGAATTTTTTATTTTAAAATATTAAAAATATAAATTTATTAAAAAATACTAAAATAATATAAAAAAAAAATGAAGTTCCAATATGTTATATCATTGCTTATCGATATTTTCCTCTTTGATCATACCTATGTCAAGTACATTTAGGAAATAACATTAAAATATGTATTTTTATTTAGTTTATCATTTTTTAGAGTTTTTCTAAATATTTCTATGAATTTTGAATAATTTTTCGTCTTATCGATTTTTTTGTTAAAATATCCACTAATATTTCCTTAACATCTCTGATATATCCATAAAATTTAAGTACCGATATATGATATTTCAAACCATGCTATCATCTCATATTGCAATCCTTTCATCCATTACTTATTTGGATTAATTATTTTCTAAGTCTTAGGAGGTGTACTTTCCTTGTTACAGGTGTTCATCTAAAGTGAGGTTTCTTTGGCTATTGAATCCGGAAGGTAGGGTGCCAATTCCTTGCTGCATCAAGGTTGATACCTTCAGGAGGGCAGATCTCTTTTAAGGATAGTGCTTTGTCAAGCCTCAACTAAACAATTTCATAAGGACTCTTCTCTTATTTGTTTTGTTTCTTATTTCAGTTATTTGTTTAGTTTTAAGTTAAGTCACTTTGTTTAATTATTTTAGACTCTTAAACCAACACCTAGCTTATATAAAATAATGTTAACTTAGATAAGGGTGCAATTTAGTTGCCTAACTTAAATCTATTCTAAAGTTTGGGAGTTAAGGTTTTTCAATCTAAGTTCAATTTAAGTTACATTAGCAATTTAAACAACCTGAAACTTAGATTTAATATTTTCGAGATAAGTAGTTTTAATATAATTTAATTGAAACTACTTTTAATAATATTCCAATAATTTATTAATAGAGAAATATTGAAAAATATTACTTAGGTTAAACAATTGATTATACAAACCCCGTAAGGTTTCTTCTAGCCTTCTAAATTTATTTAGAATTATTAACATTTATTTTTGTTAAGATAAGAATATTTTTGAAATAAGATTCAAATATCATACTAAGATACTAGTGAAGTACAAGGTTTAAATTAAGAAAGTACCTATAATATATTTTACTCAAACTTAAAATAAAGTAAAAATGCAATATATTTCATTCAATCCCCTAAAGTCATGTTTAGTTAGCCGAATATAATATGAAATATGATAAGAAATAAGATATTATATCTCATTTCAGGTTTAGTTTACGATGGAATAAGATAAGTTATTTTATTTCTTATTTTATTTTATGTTCAATAAATATGAAATAGGTTAAGTGGTAAGATATATTATTATTATTTTTTTTAATATTTGAAATATAATATCTCATATTAAGATATAGATATAAATATCTCATTATTTTTTTTATCAATTTTTTTTTTTTATGTACTCATTTTGCAAAATAATATTTTTTATTATAAATAAATTATGGTTAAAAAAATAAAAAATTTATAAAATAAAATAATTATTAATATTTGATATATAAATTATTTTTATATTTTAAAAACATAATATAAAACTTTTTATTTATAAAGTTTAAATATTTTAAACATGAATATTGTTAAATATAAGAAAATTTCATTTTTTAAAAAATAGAAATGTTAGAATATGATATAATTTTATTTTAAACATTAAAAATAACATATATTCTATATTTTTATTTCACAAATTACATATAAACATAATATAATATAACATATCTTATTAGATATACTACTTTATAATATCATGTTAATATGATATTTATATCTAAAAATATCATATCCTATTGAAAATCATATTCTAGATATTTATTTCCTATCTAATGAAATATGATATCATAAGATGTTTATTTCCTATCTAATGCTTGCCAACCAAATGTAGCCTAAAAATTTAAACTTTTACTATTTTTTTTTTACATAACAAAGATATATAGGAAATCAGGAGGAGGTCTCCATGAGACCATTTTCACTTAACAAAACATGAAAGGCAATACAATTTCCTTAATAAATAAATACATTCACAAATCTGATTCAGAAAGGCCTAAAACAATGTCTTGGCCTACCGACAACATTTTTTTTTTTTTAATTTTTGGAATTTCCAAAACATAAATGATCACAAGATGCAATTCCCACATGGATCGATCTTGTTAGAGATCATATAAAAAAAATCATGAAAATTCACAAACACACAAATCGACAGAAGATCTGATCATGGAACTGTGAGGCCCTAGTCATTGTCATCAATCAACAGAACATCAGCAGCAGCAGCATCACCTGTTAAAGAACATGGCATGCCCTCTTTTTTCGCTTTCGTTTACTGAGCTTCGGAGGCTGCAGAACCACCTTGATTGCAGCATCAAACACTGCCTTCACGTTCTGCGTTTCAACAGCAAAGTAAACTCATATTAACGTCTGCATTCAGAACCGGCTTTGATCAATGGCCCTCTAATGGCCATGAGAACTGCATAGATATATTTACCCAATTCAAGTATCTTTGATGGAAAAATAAGAGTCAAGGTGACAAGACTGATTTTCAGAGAATTGCTTTTAGAGCAAATTTCCAGGCAAAAGGTTAAGTTGGGAAATAACTACAAAAGAAACCATAGCTTCTAAGTAAACATCTTGTATTAAGCTTTCATTTTTCACATATGTTTGGATCTTGGAAGGACCGAGGAGAAGGAAAGAAAAGAGACGAGAATAGACTGAAAGGGGACCATTTTTTAACAGTACCAAAATAATTCCCAAAAGAAACTGAGTAATGCCTCCAAAAGAGTCACTTTTATCTTATCTTTTCCTCAAAAGCATCACAAGGAGACCTTTCAAGCGGCCATTAAAAGTGGTTTTTCCTTGAAGTTGCTTCGAATATATCCAAATAGAATGCACTAATCAGTTGGTCCCAACATTCATTTTCTATGGACACACCACCTCGAGCAATCAGAAAGCCGAATCATAGCTAATAGAAAACTCAATTTTAGAACTTCTAGTTTAAGAAATATGCTCAATATAAAATATGAACCTGCTGTGTTTTGGAGCTGCACTCTATGTATGCCAATGCTCCTATTTGCTTCTTTAGTTCTTCACCCTGGCAATTTCAAAATTCCGAGGAAAAAAACAAAGTTAGGAATCTCCAAACTGGCTACACTTTGAACCTATGCGTGTTTTTTCAAGATATATTGTTCATGGGAGTACCTATGACTCCATGCAAGGTTGTCGTATCATGAAAAAGAAAAGGAGAGAATATCTTTTTCCCATTCACATGCAGATGGGACAAGCAAGTGAAAAGGGATATATATTCTTTGTTGTCCTTTGCTGGATGATAAGTTTCATAAAAATACAAGACTTTTTGTTTGACAGCTTAATTGAAGACGAGAGATTCGGCACATTGGATATGCTATGTCAAGCCATGTATTAATTCTTAGTTGATTGTGATTCACTGATTTGTTTCCACTTCCTTTTGTTTCTCCCTATGGTTGTAAAGAAAAAGTTGACAAGGAAAAGAAAATTTGGAACCTTTTTAGAAACTGAGGCAACCCCAAGTAGTTGAAAGATTCCAAATTTTCTTTTCCTTTACCTTGTCAATCAGTCAATGATAGTTTCACTGCACAAGTTTTTTCCAAGTTCTGTTTGGATTGGAACTTTTTAACTTTCCAAAGGTGACACATATAGTAACATGTTTTGTGGTAGTGGTGGAAAATTCTACCCATTATTTTGCCCAAATATCATAGTCCCACAAATAATAATGGTAATGATAAGAATAAAAGTCACTGATGCTTGCGGAAATGAAGAAATAGCGAAATTGGATGTGCACCTGTTCTGTTGAAATGGTACACGCCCCTGGATAATCCATGTGGAACTGCTTATCTTCTCTCAAATCTGCCATCCAAATGAAACTCTATTACATACAAAACAACATGGAGAGAGCTCCAATCTTGCCCTCCTTTAAATCTTCACGAGTCATCACTCGGGCCCTATGCTCTTTCCATATGTATACATGGAAACAAGCCTCACAAAAAAAAGAGGGGGGGGGGGGGGGGGGGGGGGGGGGGGGGGGGAGGGGGGGATGGGATGGGAAACTTTGTCACTCTATCAAATTTAGTATTTTCAGCAAAATACCCTCAATAACTCGGACCGTATTGGGAAGCTTCATCAAGAAGAAAAAAAAAGGAGGGGGGGAATGGGATGGGACTTTGTCACTCTATCAAATTTAGTATTTTCAGCAAAATACCCTCAATAACTCGGACCGTATTGGGAAGCTTCATCGAGAAGAAACAACATAGTTTTGGCAATACCAATGAACAAAAATGAGGAGTTATTGAGGATGAATAATTGTTCACCTAGTTTGGTCCCCACGAGAACAATGGGCACTGATGGGGCATAATGTCTCAGCTCTGGTACCCACTTCTCCAGCATAAGAAAGGGCAGAAAGCAAAGGAAACACGACATAAAAAAGGAATCAGAAAAGAGAACATGTAAAGAGAATTGGATAGCAAAAGAAGAGAGAAAGAAATATTACTTTTTTCGATATGTTTTCAAAGCTAGGCCTACTTATAAGAGAGAAGGCAAGGAGGAAAACATCAGCTCCTCTATAACTCAAAGGCCTTAGCCTGTTATAGTCTTCTTGACCTGCATACATTGTTCAAAATATCAGAAATTTTGCTTATCTTTTACCTTTTGTCGGCCACTTTTTCAACATTAAACGGATCACTAGATATCAACTAATTATTTCTTTTTGAAAGAAAAGCAAAAGATTAATATAGGGTGTTAGGAAATTCCATGGAAACATATTGCCTTTGTTCTTTACTGAGGAATTTTCTAGCCTCTTCATCATATGAATAGCTGCAACCATATGTTGTCATGTAATGACATTTTCTCTCTTCTTTTTTCCCTATTCCTTTCTCTCTTTTCTTGGATGAATTTTGTGCTATCAAATTGTTGCCGAAGACGGGATCACTCGGTTTTTTCGTGGACATCCAGATATAAATGACGCATTTCTCAATTCTGATATTCAACAACGGGAAATACTTTAAAGTAAAAGAATCCAGTCAAACAAGTATATGGGGCTTGTTCAGTTGATCCCTCCTCCTTTTTTCCTTTTGTGCTTTCCCTTTTTCAATTGGCTTTCATAACATGTTTCATTCCCCTGAAGTTATGAGGGTGCTTAGAAATCCTTTATGCTTTGTTTGGCTGCTGAGAATTGGGAGGGGAAGAAATGAAATTTTGAAAATTTTCCATTTTGAAGACAGAACTTCACAGGCAAGGGCCCTTTTCTTTTGTCAGAGAAGAAGAAATTAGAAACTTCAACAGATCTCATTATGAAACCAAAAATAACTTGGAAAAAAATTTCTTTTCATCATGAAACAACTGACCGCAACCAAGATCAAGTCTTATATTCTAATTAATGTAATACACAAGAAAAATGACGAGGATGATGGATACCAACACTCTGTTTGGATGCTGAGAAAAATGTACGAAAACAAATTAAGATTTTGAATTCTAAATTTTATGATTTTGCAAGAAACACCCATTCCGGTGTGCCTAAATCAACTAATTGGGTTTGCTTTCCTTACCTTTCTCAGCCACCAAACAGAGAAAAAAAAGGAAAATTAGAGCATTTACCAGCAGTATCCCAGAGACCCAGATTAATAGTCTGCCCATCAGCCAAAACATTGGCACTGAAATTATCAAAAACAGTTGGAACATAGTCCTGGCAAGAAAAAACAACCCCAAAAAAGCAAAACTCATAAGAACTAGGAAATCAAACAGAAAAAGAAAAAGAAAGTGAAAGAAAGTTGTGAATTACAGTTGGAAAGAAAAACAAGAACTCCAACCCACAAAGCAAAACCCACAAGATGAAATGTACTTTCATAGAACTACAGTTGGGAACCCATGAGAATTCAGAAATCAAATGCACTTGACAGAAAAAGAAAAAGAAAATGAAGGAAAGTTGCGAATTAAAGTTGGAAAGAGAAAACAACAACCCACAAAGCAAAACCCATGAGAATTGAGAAATCAAAGGCAATAACAAAAAGAGAATGGAAGAAAGTTGTGAATTACAGTTGGGAAGGTGTTGCTAGTGTAGGAGATGAGAAGGCAAGTCTTCCCAACAGCTCCATCTCCAACTGTCACGCACTTAATGAACCTGCTTGGTACTGTACTCATTTGATCACTCCCACCAACAACTCTCTCTCTCTCAAACTTGATTTTCCTTCTCACAAATTTGTTTTCTTTCCCTGTAGTTTAAGGCAATTTAGCCCCCGCAACAACTCCTTTTCAGGGAACTCTCATTCTCTCCATCACTCCATCACAGATTCCCAGCTTAAATTGTAGAGAGAGAGAGAGAGAGAAAAGTTGGAAATTTTCTATGAGTTTTTCTAGGCGAAAAAGATCTGTAGTGACTTTATTTTGAGCTGTCAGAGAGGCAAAAGGAGGAAAGAGAGGCAACCAGGCCCCAGGTGATGTGTATGACATTGCGTTTTCAAACAATAATTATAACTGAAGGGTTGTTTTGAATACGAGTCACACCTTTGGGCTTCCTAAATTTTCTCAAGTTTTGTGGAGATTTTATTTAATATTTAAAAATTAAAATTTACATTCTATTATAAATAAGTAAAAAATATAAAATATAAATAAATGAAACTCCATAATAAAACAATTAAATTTGAAGGTCTACTTATAACATCAATTATTTAGACTTCCTTCCACATTATTTCTATTCAAAATATTTTTAATAAAAATATTTTTTTAAAATACTATAAATAATTTTTTAGATTTTAAAGTTTTTATTAAACATCTAATTTTCTTTTTAAAAAATACCCAAATATTTCAATATTTTAGTGCAAATGTGGCCATTCAATCATGCAATCCACTTTCCTTTTCACGTGTAAGTTCATAATTTTGCAATTGACAAAAGAAGGGTTGACTTCAATTTGAATCAAATGCATAAAACTATAAGATTAAAGTTATTTTTTTTAATATTAAAATTGTTTAATAATGGTCTTGAAACAATGTTAGGGCATGTGTAGTATCATTAATTTTTATTTATTTATTTATTTATTGTTTATAAAGAGAGAAAAAATAATTTAGAGAATTTTGAAAAAGTATGGATAAGATTGAAAAATTAAAATTCTAATAGCATGTCTTAAAGTAATTAATTTAAGCATTTTACATTATTTATTTTTTAAGAGAAGAGAAAATGAAATTTTATATTGACAGTCACTCATATTTTTTATAATATAGTTTTTGTTGTATATAAATAGAAATTATGAGAGAAAACTCTTGGAAATTCAAATTCGAACTCCAAACAAAAGATTTGTGGATTGCAATTCTTGTCTTGACTCACGACTTGTGATTTTATTTTTAATTTTCCTATAAATATGGTGATATTTATTGATATTTAGCTTAAGTTCTTAATATCCTCCATTAACATTTTAATAAATTAAATTGAAACATTTTATTTTTATTTTTTATTACAATAATGCATCATGATTTTAGACCTACCTTCAATACCTACATTACCAAATCCATTAATTTTTGTAGCTAGCTTAGGGCGTGTCTTAAAGTCATATATTTTGCAATATTTATTAAAGTATTACCTAGTTGTTTACTTGTTACATTTTTTATGAACGCTTTATGTTATGTTTAATTTAAAAAAAAAAAAAACCGAAAAAAGAAAAAAATTATCTTAAAGAAATTATGTTTTATATGTTTGGTTTTCTTTATGAAAATTATGAAAAAAAAATAAAAAAGATTAAAATTAATTAGAAATTTATGTATTTTAAAATTATTTAATTTTTAAATAAAAATCTTAAAGTAAGTGAAATGAATTTGAAGTAATATCTAAAAATAATTTATTGATTTAAAAAAAAATTTATATTTTTTTCTTTATTTTCTTTCCCTCAAATTTTTTGAAAGCTAACATAGCCCTGCAGTCTCTAATCACTCATCCTCAAGCATAATATGTTCCATTTTTTATCTGTCAAAATTTTAGCTTAAAGTTGAAGTGACCTAGTGAATCCAAATTTTCCTTTAGATGGGGGACATTAAGCTTCATTTTGAATTGAAAAATTATCAAATAATCTTACATGTTTTAAAATTTAAAGATAGTTTTTTCTATAATTCCCATATATGGATCCATAAGTTTCACGTGATAACAACAACTTTTCTATAGGTTCTTTGAAATTTTGCAATTGATTTTATCATTTCAAGCTAGACGCAATAGAAGGGTTGAACAACATAAGGTCAATATTCTCATTTTCTTCATTATGAATATGAAAAACATTTGTAATCTTCATCCTTTTAGCAATAAGGAACTCACAATTGGAGTCATCTTTAATCACCAAGAATAAGAAAATTTTTATTTTTGTAATAAGATTTGATTTTTGAATCCAATTTAGGGTTTTAACTCTATAGTTTTAGTTCTAGTCAACAAACAATAACAAAATTCTCATTCGTTGAGAATAATTGTAAAATTATTGGTGTACTAACTTGTCTTCCCTTTTAATAATAATAAAACATATCATTTATTTGCCTTTAGAGCATATATTTGGGCTCCAAATGATAACTCTTATAAATTGTCAAGCTTGGCTAGAATTGACAATGTGCTCAATGTAGGGTCGATTGTTTGTAGTGTGGATGGTCCTACTATATCTACAATTGTCTATGTTAAGGGTGGAATAGTATCCTCTGAAGGTGGAGTACTTTGAGCAAGTGAGGGTATGGTTTGTGTTGGGGGCTGAATAGCATCCACTATAGGTGTACTCTAAGCTAGTGAAGGTGCGATATCAAAAGGAGACTCGTTTGGAATTAATTGTTCAGCTCTTTTAAAAGTATGATATGATGTAACAAATGTGAGTTTTCGATTTCACTTTACTATTGCAATTTTGTATTATGGTTTATTTGAACATTCAAACCTACATCACTTAAGTTGTATTTGACGTCTTAGGTGTATTAGGAGTTGCATAAAAAATCTAAGTCATGAAATTCTTATTAGTTAATGAGTAGTTCATAATTGGTTCATAGACTTAGGCAAATCTAATTGAGACTATAGTTGATGGGAGCTAAAAATGTGTGCTCTAAGGACACATATATGGAATGAATTATGCAATATAAAGGTTCAATTCACCCAACATAACTTAAATTGTTGTTAAAACCTTAGTCATTGAACTAATATATATCTTTAGCTAAATTTCAAGTTTAAAGTATGTATGAAAACTATACAAGTTGCAAGAATTGTTTTCAACTATGGTAGAAAATGGCCTAAGTATGTTTAAAAGAAGCTCCAAGAGTTGTGAAGCATGATTAGAGCTTTAAAAAATGTAAATGAATCATTGCATAGCATGAGAGATGAGTTACGGAGAGATATAGAGGGCAAAAAAATACAAGAAAGAAGGTTGGACGCCATAACTTGAAGTTCAACATGGGAATTTGAATTTAAAATATAGTAGCAACACATTCCTTCACTTTGAAGTGAATTCTAGAGCACTTCCTAAGATCTTTTAGGCAAGCTATATATCTTTCAAATCTTGGGAAGTTAGGAATCCAACACTTCAAATGGTTTGCAAATCAAAGCTAAAACGAGTGGTTGATTAAAGTCAACTAAGAAAAACATATGTTGATTTTGAATTCGGAATTCTGAATTGAAATTGGAACTAGTGATTTTGAAACCAATTCAAAATTCTCAAAATTTTGAATCCTTCTACTATCAATTTGGGGAAACCAACTTCTCAATTCAAAATCCAACTTGAAAATTGGCTAAATTTGAATTAGGCCACTACTATTTTGATCCAAAGCCTCTTTTATTTCGAAATTTGCACTCCATCAACCTTAAGTGGGTTTGGATAATTGAAAATTGCAATTTTATTATTTTAAATTATTTTTAGGTACTTCTTAAGGAATAAGTGCCCAATAGGAGCATGCACGTGTTAGTTCTTACCTTAATTATAAAAACTCAAATTTTAGGTTTTGTGAGAACTTCTTAGAGAATTCTTGAATTTTATTAAGAGACAAGAAGGATCTTAGTTGGTTTTTCTTCTTATTATTATTAATTTGAGTATTGCTTCTATTTTTTTTAAATTCAAAAATGGTTTTTTATCTTTCATTTATGATTTTTTGTGGATGAAAGCACAACCATAAGAGGCTAGAAAGCCATCTTGGGTTATGAAATATGAAAACTAGGGTTAGTGCCAAGGGGAAACAATGGGTGTAATTGGAACTAATGGTGGGTTAAATGAAAGGTTAAAACATTAGCATCAAAATCAAAATACCCTCTAATGTCAGTTTGAATTTAGGAATAGTGCAATTGCCCATTCCTTGATACAAAAAGTTATTGGTAATTCTTGATCTCTAGTTACTTGAGTTTTTGTCATTGTTATCTACCTTAAGGCAAATCTCTATAGAGTGCTAAAAGCCTAAATCTTAGACGTAAACCCAAATTTCAAATTTATTAATCTATTTGGTATTTTATAACGGAATAAAATACTAAATGCTAGGATATGATAAAACCCTAACTTATGGAGATCAAGTTGGATCTTTTTTTTATCGTACGAATAACTTAAGATCAACTAAAATTAATACCCTTATTTAGCCAAAGACCTATACTTGGGGTACTATAAAAATTGTAGTGACTCGTTCCCTAGTTTTTCTTGGCTAGAGTTGATACATAAAAAGACTTAGTATTTTGGACAATAGGGAATTGCACTTAGAAGTACACCTATTAATCAGAGGGATAAATGTTTTGTTCATATTTCATTTGTTGTTTAAGTTTAAAGTCATTACACAAGTTTATTCCTTTGACAATTATTATACTTGATTTCTCCATATGTTAACTCATCATACGGAATTTGTCCATTAAATTGTTCTCTTGTCTTAATCCTAATATTTTGACTCCTCTTTGCAATTTCTCCCATTTCTTTCTCTTGATTCCACTTTAACTACCTCCAAATCAACTCCAAATCTCGATCCAAACCGATTGCTTTGCTCATTTCATTATGCATTTGGATTATCATCAACTTTATTTGTTTTCTTCAATTTGATTCATCTCTTTTGTCACCAATTTATCAAAATCATACTTTGAAATGACTCCAAAACTTCATAAAACTTGTTAGTAACTCTTGCAAGGGCAACAACATGTTAATTGAGTGTTTTAGGCATAATTACTACTCAAAAGATGTGAAACTCATGAGAATTATTATCTAAAACATGCTCTTTTTGAGTAGTAATCATTACCCAGAATGTCCTATTAAGTGTATTACAACACTTGAACAAAAACTAAACAATGGAAAACTAGTGATAATACAATAAAATTATATATTATTGTCATTTTAGGTTGCATTGCTCTTATATTTTTTAAATTATTTTATTTTTAAGCCTTTTTTTTTTTAATTATCTTACAATAATGTAAAAAGATATTTGAAAAAAATGAAAAAGAATAAATAGAAGGAATGAATTTAGAACCATTATTTAGTCAAAAAGGCAATTGAACTAAATTATATACATAGCATGTTATGATTGTCCCCTTCTTGATACGTAGCTATTTGGTATTGTAGGGAGACACTTCTTATATAGAATAATGCTAAGTTGGGCTATTGTATTTTCTCCTAACATTATCTTTTTCTCCTAAATTCATTCCAAACTAATACAAACTAAGGAATGAATTGACGTAAGCCAAACTTGGGCTATTGTATTTTCTCCTAAGATTTACTAGAGAAGCCAAAAGATCAACATTATCCACAGTATGCTTAAGGATATAAATAAATAAAATTAGAAAAATATTGTAAGGAAGTGGAATAAATAAAATTAAAAAAAAATAATGTGTAGAAGTGGGTGAGTTATAGACTATTGTGAGTTGACTAATGGCTATACTAGATTGCCTTAGGAATTAAAAATATGTGTATATTTAAAATGTTGATAACTCATAAATCCAATAAAAAAATTGATTTTTTTTTCTCAAATTGATTTAATAAAGTTTAATTTTAAAAAAAAAAACCCAAATCGATTCAATTCAATTTGATTCAATTTTTCTAGATTGGTTTGCTAATTTTTTTCCCATGGATTTTAAATGTACAATCATTTTTTGAAAGGAATAATTTTTTTTTTCAAAAGATAAGTTTAAAAATAT
The DNA here is from genome assembly GCF_004353265.1 of Vitis riparia. Lineage (NCBI taxonomy): Eukaryota > Viridiplantae > Streptophyta > Magnoliopsida > Vitales > Vitaceae > Vitis > Vitis riparia. The sequence continues at coordinate 9,914,580 of NC_048445.1, forward strand.
TGAATTTTTGTAAATATTTTAAAAAATATTTAAAAAAAAATAATATATTTAAGTAAAAAAAAAAAATCCATATTGGAAGGGAGGATTTGGATGAAAGAAAAAGATAAGACATTTCATAATTTCAATGGGCTTTTATTTAATAAAAACAATGAATTATGAAATATAAAAGGAAGAGAAGAAGGGTGAGATAAAACCCAAAAAAAATACGGGATAGAAATAAAAATTTCTAACAATGAGAACTATAAATTACATTAAGCAATTAAAAAAAATATAACTACATTTTATTTACACCATTATTTGAATACCATTGTTTAATTTAAAAAAAATAAAATAGAAAAACATGTTTTACAATCAAAAAATTATTTTTTCTTTTTTATTCTTAAAAATAGAAAATAAGGTTCTATTTGACAACTATTATTTAAAAAAAATTTCTATTCTTGAGATTCTTCAAAACAAAAAAACAAGAAAATATTTTTGATGATAAAAAACTAGTTTCAATTTTTTGTTTTTAATAATAAAAAATATGGTGTTTTCAAATAATATCTTTTAATTATTTTTTTTACTTGTATTTTATGAGGAATGTTTTAAAAAATAATTATACATGTAGAATAATTAAAAATAAATGATTGAATATAAAAATTATTTTAAAAATATTAAAAATAAGCTAAAAACATTTCAAAATTTCAAACATATTTTTATTTTATAAAACATAAGTTTTAAAAAACTGTTCTCTAAAACTATTTTTTAGAACTATTTTTGAAATAGTTATTAAACATTACCTAAGATATTTTTAGAAAATATTTTTTAATTGTTTTCAAATATTTTTGAAAGCTATTTTAAGAAATAACTATACAAACATGTAAAATAATTAAAAGTAAAACACTACAATATATTTTAAAATATTAAAAACATGTTAAAAACATTTTTATTTCCAAACAAACTTTTAGTTTATAAAACATTATTAAACAATTTTAAAAAATTGTTCCCAAAGTGTACTCGAAAACGTTTTTCTAATTCTTATATTTTTGGTGTTGAAAAAGACAAAAAAGAAAAAAATAAATAAAGAAGAGGAAATTCCAACTAAATGAACCGGTGCCAATAAATTCGGATCCGGATCAAGAACCAAAGCCCATGGATCGGATCAACACAACCCAATAACATCTTTTGCTTGAAGAAGGGAAGAGAAGAAAACAAAGAAAAACATGGAGTCGAAAGAATCAACTCCGGCATATCCTAGTGTTGGGAGGTTTGCTGATAATATGTGCTATCAACAGTACAGTGCTTCACTCAAGTGTAACTACTCTTTTCCTCTCTCTTTTTCACCATTACATTTGTGTAGAATTTTTAGTTTTTGTCATCTATTTTTTTTTTTTTTTGATAGATAAACGCACAGAAATATATTAAAAATGGGCAAGAAAGGCATTAGTTTTTGTCATCTATTTCAACTTCTTTGTTCCAATTTTGGGCTATTATTGATTAGGGTTCCTGCCTAATTGATAATTTTTGTTGAGTTCTTGATTTTTTTTTTCTTGTTTATTTTGGGTGAAGAAATAAGCAGTTGGAATAATAAATTATTCTTATATAATATTACCCCTGTTCTTCAAATTCCCCACACCACGGAGAGAGAGAGGGGGGATTGATGACCCTTTTGAGCAGTTCTGCTAGAAACCAAGAAGTATCTGAGAAGAACCACAATACAGAAAATTGATTGAAACAACCCTACCCTTTGGGTTTGTCCTCTAGGTGGTTTAAGCTGATACACAAACGACAAGGGCATTAATACTGCGAAAGAAAGCCCAATTTTATTGCATCTGTCATGACCCATAAAACATGTCTTTGTTCAATGCGTCAAATGGGTTTCTAAGGCAATGAGCATATGGAGGCTGAATTGTGAGGGCTTGTGCAGACTTGCCTATGTTTAAGATCTCCCTGCCCAAATCAACTTTCTCTCTGTTACATGTCTATAGTGGCAACATGTAAGCTTACAGAAGCCACAAAGGTGTTCTTTAAAGCTGTTAAGGTATGAGTGGCCAACTGCTCCCTAGGAGGGCAATCTCCTAAACATGTCAACTTCGGTTCTTGTGCTCTGTGGAGGCCTACTTCAAGCCTCTCAAGTGATAAAGGCAGCTGAGTTTGAGGAAAAAAGAAATAAAACAGGGATAAAAGAATCCGACCTTTCCATAAATCCTCTCTGTTTCCCTGTTAGACAAAAGTTTTACTCCACCTACTAGTCTTATCTATTTAAGAGTGATAACTCAGTCGGATTACATTAGACTGCCCCAAATCTTATGCCTAGGTTCTCACATGCACAGCATGCAAGCAACACACTATTATTTTATGCATAAGCTTTTTCTTTTTTTATTTATAATTTTCCTCGTATGGATAACAAGCTATCTAATAGAATTTCACTTTTTACAATAATATGTCTGAAGGCTAATTTACCATGTGGAAGTAGAGATTGGTTGAAAATTGCTACATAGGATTCATTTGTTAAGAGGATATGACATTGTTTTCTCCAAAATGTGTTGTTAAACCCAGCTATTTCTGAATTCTAATTATCCTTGTGATTATGCCTCATCTATAGTTTGGCTAAATTGAGTGCCTTTTATCCAGGTTGTGGTTTGCCTTTGCACTGTTATACAAATGCTCAAGTTAATGGATGAATCCTCTTTCTATTTTCAGTAATGGTGGAGACTCTGTTTAGTAAATTGCTATTACTAGATGGAATATAAATTTCAATAGTTGCACCATGTTCAGGTGTTGAGTATGATGAAACTGGACATGGATGTTTGCTTGTCTTAGCTGATATGTTCTTGTAGTTTGTGATAAGTTTGAAGGCTAGTGTTATTTCATATGGATTCAAGGTAAAAAATTCTAGTAGATATTTGATAATCGATGATATTTCTCATACATTGTGATTATTCTAAAGTTATTGACTCCATTCACTTGTACGTGCGAATCCCATCTTTGGGTCAATCCAACTCCTGCCTGCCAAGTGCTCAATCATCAAGATGACAAGCTTCTTGACTTGATCTACAACCAAGCTTAAGCTAAATTTATAGCTCTTCCTAATTAATAGATTAGTTCTGAAAGGGTGATAAAGTTTGCTACATTTATTACTTTTGGAGCTGTGCTTCTTAGTTTATTGCTTCCATTTTGCTTTATACTTTCGGTTGACAATACTTCCTAATCCAAACTTGGCAGGTCTAGAATCAAACTCAGATAAGAGCAAATGTCAGGAACAATTCGATGTTTACAAGGAATGCAAGAAAAAGGAGGTATTGGATCTTCTTTCATATTGTCAATGCTCATTATTCCTCTTGTGGTTTGTTATGTTTGTCTTTTTATCCAAATTAATATGAGAAACTAAGAGTGTGTTTGAGAGTGTTTCTATTTGAAGTATTTTTAATTTAAATGTTTTCTCTAGAAGCATTTTTGGTAAATTACCTATCAAGTACATCTCCAAGAAGAATGTAAGTGATTTTCCAAAATTTTAAAGCGTTATTTAAATCTCACCAACCATCTTATTTTTCTTGAAAAGCACTATTTATGCTATAAGTGTTTTCTAAAAGCACTACCAAACAAAAGGGTCCTTTGGCCCCTTTGTGATGAAACAAGTTAGCTTGGAATATTTGCACCATGAAATGAATTTTATTTTTTGTTGTATTACACATTCAAATAAATTTCACAAATTATTTTTTGTTGGAATAATTGCACAAAATTTTTTATATTCTGTAATTTTGTAAAAAAAATTTCTAGCGGTTTTAGTCTTCCTCTCTCAAATTATTTTTTCAAGGTTTTGATTGTTATTAAGATTTTGTCATTTTATGACTAGGTCTCCATTCAACAATCTTAAATTCATTGTTCAATTAACAATTTCATGTTCTCATTCTGTGCTTGAGGGTTGATCACTATGTTGCTCATCTTTAACGGAAGAACACCATGAGTTCATAAGGAGTGAGCGAAAACTTAAAATTTACATTGAATAATAAATGTGATCATATTTTAGCATCGAGCTTAGAATTTTGTGCTCACAAATTTCTCAGTTTCAGTAAATTAAGAGAATAAGGAAGTGGAATGAACAAATTCAAATATATTCATTTTTTAAAAAAAGTACATGTGTATCCTTTGTGACTAATCCTCTACAAAAGGATATCCTCTAATTTGATGACCTTGATTTCAATCAAAGAAGAGAAGAATGTCCTTAGATGGAGGTGTGATTGAGGGTCTAGGATGACTTGTTCTCAAGTAACCTTGTGATTGTTATTCTCCCACTAACTTGTTAAATGGAGTTTGAAGGCATGTGAAGATTCTTGATTAGTCTCTTAGGGTTTCTTGCTTTATTTTTAAGGTCCTTGTATTGAAGTCGGACATCCTCACTTATAGGTGCAATTGGGATTTGGTAGAGTGCAATTGGTTGTTCAACATGGTATAGGAACCTCATTTGGTGGGAGGTCATGTGTTCAGACCTCACTATCTATTTATATCCCCAATTTATTAAGAAAGCCTAAAAAAGGTTGATTTTGGTTGTTTGCCTATGGGCTTTTGTGTCTCTCCACGTGTAGGTATGGCTGCACATGAGAGAGGGTGTTAGAGTGCATGATATACGTTGTGGGTCCAAATCCTACGAACTTAAGCTTTTAGGAAAATTGATCGTTTAGTAGGATTCATTTGATATCTTGAAATATTTGATTTGATTTTTTTAAAACTTTTTTACAGAACTTAATTTTTTAGTCCTACAAAATTTTGTCACATGGCACTTGGACGACGTATGAGACTTGATGAGTTTAGTGCCACATGTCTAGTGTTAGGCTACTAAATTTTTGGTGTTGACAAATGCTCCCACTTCAAGGTGCAACACGTGTATCTATTCTCATGAAAATAAGGTGGAGCTTCAACTCCTCTTGCTTGCTTCTTTGAACCCTATCCCTATTTTCTTTGTCAAAGAGGATATTTTATTTTTTATTTTTTAATATCTTCTTTCTTTTCTTCATAGATTTTTTTTTTTCTTTTTTAAGGAAATTTTCTCATGTCAATGAGAAGTTTTTTTATTTTTTATTTTCAACCTTTCCCTTCCTTAGGAGAGAGAATATTTGGATCTCTTCCTTTTTCTTTGTTGGATGCTAAGGAAAATTTTTATCTCAACCAAAAAATTTTCCTACTTTTAAGATTCTCCTCTCTTGATTTCCCCTTAATTTATCATAAATAGGGTTGCAACTTGAAGAAGCATCATCTGTACAATTCATGAGGAGTTTCTTATTGCTGCATTCTTTTTGTGTGTTGTAAGAAGTTCCCTAGTTCTTGGTGCTACTATGTTCTTTTGATGTTGCAAGAAATCTCTCTTCTAGGTGTTACTTCATTTTTTTTTTTTGAAGTCATTATTACCATTTGAATACGTAACATTTGATAAGTTAGTGAGCTCCATCATGCTCACAATTCACTGGGTATTGGAGGAGTGGTTTAAGAACTTTCACAACTGCCAATACTTCAAGCTGAAGATTTAGATACCAATTGAAAACATTTCTTTGGAGTGAGTGGACAAACTGCTTGACAAGAAGACCTGAAGGTCCTTCTCTGTACCAGTGTTATTGTGTGTTTCAATGAAGTGGGCAACATGTTGTTTGGGTTCCCCTTCCCATCAAACTACTGGAATTTGGAAGGCTGATAACTTGTAGGCATGCATAAGCTATCAATCCTTTTTGTATAGGGCTTAGAGTACTAGAGTAAACTCTGTGATGGTTTATGGTACTGGGCCCATCAAACTACTAGAATTTGGGAGGCTGATAACATGTAGGCATGTGTAAGCTATCAATCCTCTTTGTATAGGGCTTAAGAGTACAAGAGTAAACTCTGTGATGGTCTATGGTACTGAGCCCTACTAGTGTTGGTTATCATGTCTTGTAGCAGTTGGGCATAATGTTGCCACCAAAGTAGGTTTAGTAGTTTGCCTTTTGACTTGCATTGACATTGATGCTTGAGGAGTATCACTCTGAAGTGTGAAGCCTTGAGGGTGTGCCAACCCTTGACTTGACTCCACTACATTTTGTGCCTCAATTTTGTTCATGTGGGCAGGTATTTGTATATCCATCTCCTTGATGATCTTGATGAGTTTAGCAATGGTGTGGACCATGTCTACCCATTATTAGTCGATCAAAGTGGTGTTGGTTATCACAATTGGAATTGTCACTGAGTAGGATGAAGTGGAGTCAGAGCATTTTGGCTAGTCTTCTTGACTTTGAGTTGGTGATTTAACAAGTAAAATTGTGTTCGAGTTAGCGCTAGTTGTAGGGAAGAGGGACTTATCCATGGAGTTCTTTGAGGTCATTGGACACCTCTCCTTGGATAGAGGATTTTGATCCTTTCACCCCAGTGAGGCTATATGGTGATGATTTGTTGGTTTTTTTCTGTGCACTTGCACCTTCTTCGCCAAGTAAGAGTGCATGTCTGTGCATCGAGCTGAAGGCATAATGGTTGCTTTTGATTTGCTAAAGGTCGTGGGTCCTTAGAGATGCAGTGCACCAATGAAGCCATGATGACCTTTCCATTGCCCTTACTGACATTCATAGCTGAGACTTTTGGAAGTCATCAATCTGATTGCAGTTTTGGATTGGCAAAGGAGAGGAGAGGTTGAGAAGTCCCACTGGGCGCGTAAGGAATTTATTGCCAAATGAGAGATTGTTCTTCAATGAAGTAGTTCTCAGCGCCAAAGAATAGTCTGTTGTAGTATGAATCCCAAAGGGAGTGGAGACCTCTTCTACATAAGTGTGGAGAGTATGGTAGCAGGATACCAGCTTTGACATAAAGTCCTGACAACAGAGGCATAATAGCTATAGATGAATAAGGAAGCAAAGTTGATGTCATGAATCTTAAATTCCTTGATCAGTTTCCCATGGAGGCAGGCCTAAGATGTCTTCCACCCACTTCTAGTACCCAAACATTTCTTTTTAACTAATAAATTTGAATTTTGTTTGTTCCATTTTCTTGTTATCTTAATTTGCAAGAACTCAGTAAATAAAACCCATTAAAAAATAATTTCTTATGTAAGGAATTAAAAATTCAACACTACAATTCACTGAAATTTCTGATGTGGACCTTTTACAACAGTTCTCTTGAAGCCTGAAGTCAGAAATCATCCTTTAGTTTGCATTTTGAATGAACAGGATATAGAATACTTCATTATCTTACATTCCAAATTTATTTTCCACGTGTAAGTAAACATTTTCTCTTCCATCCTTAATTGATTACCAAAATGAATCTAAGAATCATGAAAGTTCAAATCAATTAGTGATTCCAAGCATATCCATGACTTTATCTTGATCTTGTTACTGTAGATTGTAAGGCTAATCTTAAGATTCTATGAATCCACCTCGGATGAGCAGGATTATTTATACTTCATTTTAGGCATTTGTGATTCATGGGCCCCAAGCTTATCATAAATTTACTGCAAGTAGTTTCAGATATTGACTTTTGCTTATGTTTTTTCTTTCTTTTGTTGATTGTTGAAAGGTGAGGGTGCACAACCACTGAGAAGCTCAAAATGCATTTGCAGGTTTTGCACAAATCAGTGGCTCTCACTAATCCTTAAACCATCACCATACACACCATAGTTGGAGTGGTGGTATACGTTTTCATTGTTGGCCATGTAGCGAAAAAACCCTGGCTCAAGCATAGCTGTAGTATAGAAGGATGGATGAAGTGCAGCATCTCCAATCATTCAATAATGGATTTCATCTCTTTTTTAATATCATAACAGAAACGAATTGAAAGGGGAGTCTCTGCTGGATACCTTGGTAGTTTTGAAAAAGCATAAGGTTTCCCTTTTGTAAGTGCAGGATGCGGGGAAGACGTGAGGCATTTCATTTTCCATCATGCCCTTTGCCCTCAAAACCCATTTTTGATATTGCATATGGTATTGCACCAGATATTGCAGTGCACGTATGTTGATAACTTTGTAACCGTTTAGGGGGTTTTCAGTTCATTTTGTTAGTAATGAACCAAAGTTTTTAGGAGATTTAGATCTGGGAATTTCCAAAAAATCAATTTAGCCTTTTTTTTTTCCAGCATTTATGAGATGAAAGCATATAAAATTATTGATTGTTGGTTCTGGAAGGACTATTTAATGTGATTAACATTCCTTGGATAGTCTGAGGATGATCGGTTGTGGCATATAGTTTCACTAGGTAGAACTATTGAGGAACTTCTCCACCTAATGAATAAATGGTGGGTGTCATAACCTACTACTTTTGTGTAGGTCTATTTTGTGTGTTCTTATGTGTTCCTTTTCTTTGTTTTTACAGAGGGAAGCTCGGTTAGAACGCAACAGGAATCGATCTATCTTCTCATGAATCAAGGTTGAAGAGACTGTGAATCCTTCTCTTATGGACTCCTTGATAGCTGATTCTTCTCTTATGGCAGTCAAAATTTAGATTTTACAGAAGGTGGGATCTTTCTTGTAACCAGGAGAAACTTTTAATAAGCCACTTGGCACTTGTAAAATCACCTCCATGAATCATTCTCTTCAAGCTATGAGGTGAGATTTGAGTTTCTATTTCTGCTTGGGTTGCAGGAATATGTTGTGCATTGCCTAGATTAAAAATATTGAAAGAATAGACAATAAAATAAAAGATGAGCAAAAAATGGGCTTCCATTACATGCAGCATTTTCAAACTTCCATATTAATAAATTAAAATATTTAAACAGATGGAGAAATTGTTATTGAGCTCAAAAAGAGCTTTCAGTTTCTCACAATGCAATCCCAACAAGATTACAGCAACTTATAGGCATTGGTTTGGACCGAGAGGACGGATTCAAACTTATGAAAAAGATGCAATTTGAAGAATCCATTCAGAAATCAGCTTCAGTTCTATCATGGCCAAGTGCTGGTCAACACAGACATGAGGCCCTACTCCGAATGCCATGTAAGCCTGCGGGTTCTTGCAAGCTCCAGCCGTTCCATGGCTGAACCTCTCGGGGTTGAACTGATGTGCGTCAGGCCCCCATATCTCTGGATCCTGATGCAGCACCGGTATTGGGATCCAAAAGCTTACACCTCTGGGAATTACAAGGTCTCTAATCTTCATATCTTGTAGAGCTTCTCTTACCACAAATGTACCTGGTGAATAAAGGCGCAACGTCTCTTGAACCACCATGGTTAACTGCCATGGACACAGCATTATAATAGGCTTTTGCATCCTTGACAATGAAAAGTATTTGGTTTTCTGAGTCACATACCGTTTTCATTCTGCGAAGCATATCAGCATCTGGAACTCCATCACTGCAAGTTTCAAGCACCTCAGCACGAGCGCGAGCTTGCCAGTCCGGATATGCAGCCAACAGCACCAAGGCCCATGAAGCAGCTGTGGCAGTGGTCTCATGGCCCACAAAGTATACTGTCTTGCAGTTATCTATTATGAACCTGTCTGCAGCCAATAATTTATCTTCATCCCCATAAATTTTAGCAGCATCAAGAATCTTTAGGAGAAGATTTACCTTAACCTTGTCAAGGTAGAACTCGGGAGCGATGATCTTTCGTTGGTGAGCCCAAATGAGGCCATTTGAAGTGAGTAAGCCTTGGCCTAGTAGAGCTTTCTTATCCTTGGATAAGTAAGAAGGCTTTCCTAGATTCAAAGATGTGCATCGCCCTATTTCCTTCACCATCTCCACATCTGTTATCAACAGTACTGGCATGTGTCCAGGGGAATACATGTATATGGGTCCTGCCACCAATCTCATATTCTTTTGTTAAAATCCTTTTTGGGCTGATTAAAAAGGCACTAAGATGTTCTTCAGAATTCACTATTCATGTACAAGAAATTAGGACTATTCAAAGACTGAGACAGAGAAGGCATACCATATTCTTTCCTCCACTGGTCTAGGTATGGAAAACCAGACATGGTGGTGTAGGTCCTTGGGAGCTGTTGACTGGTTTTGGAGCTGTATCCTCTTCACTTCAGAAACATTTCCAAAGAAAAGAGAAGGTGGAGGTCCTCTGATTCCTTGCTTTACAAGCTTTGATCTAAGCCTTCTTGGGTTCAACACCAAGGCCTTGTAAATGTGTAGAAACAACCCAACAACCTCACCCAATACCACTGACACTACAAAATTCTTCAGTGTTCGAACCACTGTTGCTTCCATTTTCTCTTCTCCTAGCTCATTCACTCATAGTAGGATGACCCAATTGGAGTTTCAAGAGAAATCTTCCTCACCAAAGGAATGTCTTCCTCAATTGGCTGGAATATAGAAATGCTTATTATTATATGAACTTTATGATAGGAAAAATGTAGAAAAAGCAATTGCATGGTAAACCCAACTACCACAATGCTGGAACCAGACCCTTTTCCCCATTCCCCAGATTTTGTCAGTTATTTTAAAAATACAAAATAAACATGAATAAATCCTTAAAGAAAAAGGGAAATTTTGTGTTTTTTTTTGGACCATTTGCTCATCCTACCCTGGTTAGTGCCAACTTGAGGAAAAATTAAAATAAAAAAAAACAATTATTTTTTAATTTTAATTAAAATTTCATGTTGGGTTTTAGTGCAATTACATCTTCTTGAGTTTTTTCCATGTCATTATTGTAAATTTAATGTTTTTAGTCCAGCATTTGTGTTTAATTCATAGGTTTATAAAAGTAAATTTATATGAATATTTAATTTTTACTTATTTCATGGTATTAATATTTGATATATTTAATATCTATCAAACTTATTTTTTTTCCTTTTTTTCATAAAATGTGAAAGGAGAAAAATTAAAGCAGATGCTTATTATGCCTGAAGGGAGTATGTTTGTGATGACTTGAATTTAATTAAAGATTAATTTAAAATTATTTATCCAAGATTAATGATTAATGAATTTATTAATATGATTACAAATCCACCCAATAAAAGCTATTAATATGATTAATAGCTTGGGTGTTAGTCGTACTTATGCATGAAGTGGTAGGGTGCTACCTCATATTAGTTTGTGGACACAATGCCTTGTAACTTCGCATTATCCTATAAGGAGAGAAGAAAAGGCTTATTGGTTTTGGTTTCTTTCATGCCAAAAATAGGATAGAATCATACTCAAAAATCAAATTGCAATTTGGCATATAATCACATTTGATTGTTGTCCATCTGTTCCTCAAAACAAAAAAGAATTTATAATTTTAAAGGAATACGAAGAGTTAGAAGTATAGTAGTTGTGACGCCCCAAGTTCTGGGCAACCCAGAACTCAATTGGTGACCCTAGATCAAAGGTTTTGACATAAGGGTTACTTCTATCCATGTTAACAATCAATCAAAACAACTTAATTTTTTTTTTCCATAAAGCGTTTACTCCCAAATAAATTTATTAAACTAAGATTTACTACAACATATTATTTTATTTTTTCCAAACCAACAATCACACCATCTCTTGTTCCCAAATATAATTATGGAGGTACTTACTGGTCTCATTTCTTGGAAGCATGGCACTAATCCAGGGAAATATGTGGAGAATTATCCATGGCAATAATTTAACCAAAATCATCCATTTAACCAAAATGCCTACTGAGAACAATTGAACCATGTGCTGAAGTCCTGAAACTTATTAGCCTTTAAGTACTGAATTTCCGGATTGGGAAGGCGTAAGACACTTATGGAAACCTTGGTGAAATGAATCCACCAAGCCAGTAGGTCTAGTTGAACCCAGTTCGATATTAATTCCATGTGAGCCCACCACCTATGAACCTTCTTGATATGGTGGTGTCCCTATCTTAGTTAATTGGGTGGCTGAATTGATGAGTACCCACTCTGCTCTGCAGTAAGTAATTCATTCCTTGTAAGAATTACAAATATGAGAACAAAGACATTCACATAAATGTATGTGCCCTCAAAGAGGGTGGTATGAAGGAAGAGACATTCTCTGTTCTTTTCCTCCCTTCAACTATCATGCTTTGTCTCTCTTTTTTTCATCTCACCACTTCAACACCTCAGCTTTTTAATTAATCATCGGCCTCTTGAAAATTTTGCAAAGACAGGTGCAATAAGGAGTTTAGGGTTGGGTACCTTAAGTTCACTTAAAATATTAAACAAAATTGCAATTAAAATATTATCATATTGCAAAGACAACTTTTTTTTATCTTAAGTTCCCCTTCTGCAATTATAAATTATAACCCAACTTATAATTTTTTACCTCACAAAAAATATTATCATATTTGTAACTAAATTTACTATAAGTCTGCTCTTAAAATAAATATAATTTGACTTTAATTACTTGAAACATTTTTACTTTGTTCGCTTAAAATATAATATAATTAACTATTAACAAAATTCAATTTTATAAATATTATAATCATAAAATAATTTTTTTGGCAACCAAAAAGTCGAAATTTGTAATAATCCTTAACTTGCTAATTTTACCAATATTTATTTATCACCAAAAATTAAAACAATATACGGAAACTTAATTCCGTAAATTCACATTTAACTAATTTATCTCTTTGTATATTTTTTTCTAAATTCACATATCATAATGTAATCTTAATTTAATTTCAATTCAATTTTATTTAATGTTTTGTAATTCTATAAAGTTTGATTTCAATTATAAAAATTAAATTAATTTTTTTAATCATCCATTATAATAATTCGATATAATATAAATTTTTATCAAAATTTTCTTCTTACCATTTTTTTTTATAATTACCCCATAATAATTAAATTAATTCCCATAACATACTTAACATTCAAATTTTCAAAACTTAATCTCAATTATTTGATGGTTAATTTTTTTTTTTTTAAATTCGGGAAGATATATCCATCAATCGATATTTTCAGATATTTTACCGATCTTTTATGATTTTTTTTTGATATTTTACAATATTTTACCCTTTTTTTTTTAAATTTTTATTTTTTTTTAATTTTTGTCGTGTTTCAACAAATATTTCATCCATATTTTTTGGATATTTTACCTCATTGATTTTTCAATTTTTTTATTATTAAATAAATAAATTATAATTATTTTATTTTATATTTGATTTAATTTATTACCAAAAATATAAAAACATAATTTTATTAATAGGTCTTTTTTTTATATATAATCTATATATTTATTAAATATAATAAATATAAATATTTAAAAAGTTATACATATATTATTATTTATTTTATATCATTGAATACATTTAAATTAAAATGGATTATAATTTTAATATTAAATATATTTTAAAATTAGACATATTATTAAAATAATATAAAATACAACTTAATAATAAATATACATTTATAAAATTTATATTTTTTTAATCGATGTAGAGGATATTATTATCAAATATGAAAAATTATATATATATTTTAAAAAATAACTTTAAAATATCTATTTTTATTTCTTATATAGTTTTTAAATATTTTCATAATTTTTATTAATTTTTACGAAATTTTATATTAAAATATCCGTCGATATATCTCTGATATATCCATAAAATTGAAGTACTGATATATCTGTAATTACCGATATTTAGCGATTTGTAGAGAATTCTTACTTTAAATGCAGATATTCATAACCGTCGGAATAGGAACTCACAATGATTGGATTATGCATTGCCTTGGGTATGTAAGAAGGCTTTTCTAGATTGAAAGATGTCCATACCCCCTATTTCCTTCACCATCTTCATAGGTACATCTATTATCTTGGCATGTGTCCCGGGGATACATGCATATGGGTCCTACCCTTGATCTCACGCAAATATGTAACTAACGAAGGCTTAAGAGTCAGCTCTGAAATTTTGTGTCAAGGGCATACCACATTGATAGCAAAAGGATTGTGTAGCGCTCATGTATCGAATTCAAATGAAGTGTTCACACCAAGGCATTGTAATGTGTAGAAACAACCCAATACCGCTGACACAATATTCCTCATTGTTAGAATCAGTGTTGCTTCCATCTTCTCTAATTGTATCCTTGTGTCATCTCGAAATAAAATAAAAGAAATTCTCTCCAAATGAATCATCGTTTCCCACGTTTTGCTCATCCTACAGGGTTAGTTCAACTTGAGGGAAAAAAAAAACAAATTAACTTTAATTTTAATTAAACTTTCATGTTGAGTTTTATAGGGTGTTTAGTAAATAAATTTAATAATTTAAAGTGATTTAATAATAAGTTATTAAATAAATCATGTTTAATAAAATAATGTTATGATATGATTTAAAATAAAAAAACAACTTTAAGTAAGAAGTAAAAATAGTTAACTTATTCTTAACTTTACATCTTCATTTTACTTTTTGGTTTTCATTTGTCTAAGTACTTCCATGATCTCTTTTACTACTTTATGATTTCTATTATTACTTAACCTCTTTTGCCCTAATTATAATTTATGAGAAAAAATATGTTAATTTGATAATTTAAAATAAATATTAAGTTAATTTTATCAAACAATCTTAATACTCTAAAGTAAGAATCAAGTAATAAATTGTAAATAAATAATTTAATTATAATTTAACTTAAAATTAACTGAAATCATTAAGTAATAACTGTTTAGATCTACGAAATACCCCCTTACTGTAATTATATATTTTTGAGTTTTGACCATATTATCATTGTAAATTTAATATTTCTAGTCAAACATTTAGGTGTAATTTATAAGGTTATACATATAAATTTATATAAATATTTAGTTTTTAGTTATTTGATCATATGAATATTTGATATATTTTAATATCCATCAAACTTACTTTTTTTTATTTTTATTTTTGTGAAATGTGATAGTGGGGAGGACTACAAGGAAAGGAATGAAAGATACTGTGACATGGTTTTAGGAGGCAAAAAAAAAAAAAAAAAAAATCCTCCACTAAATATCACACATGGCTTGACTCTCATTCCAGCCGCACCTTAAGGCATGATGAATTGTCCTCTTGTGGTTTTATAGCTGCAGTGGTGCATGGGCAGCTACCAAGAGGGTGTTATAGATGTAGATTTGTTGGACCCCCAAAATAATCTTCTTTGTTAGGTGTCCAGAGATCACTTTGATAGCAAGATCTCTTCTCTTGGGGGCAACAAGTTGCTTCAACATTTCACTCTCTCTTTCTCTCCATTTATATATTTTGGCTTCATTCCTTTTCAGAGCAGCTTAGGACCTCACATGATAGAGCCACATGATGGTCCCCGAAAGTCACTCTCTTAGGGATCACAGATAGTTTTTGACATTTTGTGTGAGCTCCACAATATTTGTTGATAAGCATGGAGAAATTTCTAGCAGAGATTGCTATATATCATCAAGTGAAAAAACGTCTTCGCATGGATATTTTAAGCCTTTGACAACTTTACAATTAGAAGATACAAACCGACATGCAATACCTATGTGAAATATATTGATCTCCAAATTTCCAAGAGGCAAAATTTGGCATTTTGTGCAAGCTTAATTATCGTATGTTCCTCAAGCTAATGTCAACATGATGTGTAATTATAACACACATGCCATCCAAGTATGCAAGAGGATGCCATCCGAGTCTTTTTCAAGAGGCAAAATTTGTCCTCTAGCCCAAAGCATGATATACCAACATGGTGAAAGCAAAATTCGTGGTGGAAGTTTGTCTTTCATGGCAGAATAATGGCCATTGAATGTTGAAGTTCCCAAATCTGATGCAATATGTGATCAAAATGAGGAAGAGCTTGTGGAGCTGGCTGGTAATTGCATGAAAATAAAGTTGCAAAGGAGGGTATAAAAGAAAGGAAATTCAGAAAGGAGAGAAACTGATTTTTGGTAAGAAAATGCATGCTGAAGGATTTTGTATATATGTAGGTGATCCCATTCATGGCTTGTTTTGATATTTCATTTGAGCCATTCATCCACGCTCTTCATATGTATTATTGTAGATAACTTCTTGCATGATCCGTTATATCTTGTTAGGATTGTTATACCTCATATAAGGACGAAAATATCGGTAATAACGGATATATCGGTATTTTGATTTTATGGATAGATCGGAAAAATATCGACGAATATTTTGATATAAAATATCATTAGATAAAAAATTAATCAAAACTCATGAAAATGTAATAAAAAAACTTTTAAAAATGAAATTAGAAGTATAATAGATATTTTAAAATTGTTTTGTTAAACAAATTAATGTATATATAATATAATTTATAATATTTAACAATAATGTTTATAACTTAAAAGTATATTTTATTTACATTTATCTAATTTGGATATATTCAACGATATAAAAAAAATGATAATGCATGTGTAAATATTTTTTATTAAAATATTGATAATTTTATCTATTAATTTATATTTATTTTGTATTTAATTATTATACAAAAGACATGATTAAAATTAATTTATGATATTTATATACAAAAAAAAACATGTATTAATTTATAAACCTATAATTTTTAATATATATTTATATATAAAAATATTAAAAAATTTATTTTTGGAATACTATATATTATAATTTGAATGTTATATAATAAATATATGTCAATAAAATAATTAAAACATGAATTCACCGGTGCCACAACCTTACCTTGTTTCTTTCCATGTGTCCCTTTCAAGTTCAAACCCCCTTGGTTGTTTAAGACAGATATGTAATCCATCTAGGATCATTCCATCCAGGTCAAGATAAGTTTCGTTTGACATCAAAAGTGAGAGGGTTCCCTTCTCCCACAAGGCCAGATAGAATCAGTAGCCTGGACTCCCAGATAGAAAGGACTGCCCACTCAAATCTTACATAATTCAAGACGTTGATATGCTAAATGGACAATTGCACGGTTCAAGATCTTGGCACGTCAGCAGATGGCACCTGCCAGCTGCCCACTTGCCAACCACCCTTAATCAAGATGATTGTCCAGTCGCCCTGAGGACAATCATCATTACAGAAAGGGTCAGAGTGCACAGTCAACACTATAGTGGCAAACGCTCACTCTTTCCCATAAAATAGTTAGAGCTACTCTTGTTTGACTTAAACGTTGGAGGGGCGTGCCCGGACCACCCGTCCGAACATCTTTTTGTGCAGAAAAGAAGCATGTATGGCTTCAGTACAGCTAGACGGATTCTTTAAGAGGCATGAAGTAGGGAAGAAGTGCACCTAACTTCAGCAAAGCTAGACGAACCTGACTCTAGTTGGCCTAGCATCAACAACACTCTAAAATTTAATTTTCCTCAAATCAAAATTGAAATGCAATGCTTGTGACATAGTGAAGTATGGGAGATTGTGACTTAGGGCCCATAGGGCCCACAAAAATGACAACATGAAGCGTGCCTTTTCTAGAAAAATCAATGAATTATTGTTGAAATATCGGCAAAAAAACATAGCCAGCACCGATCAAATGAAAAAATCGAGACTTATCACCATATACCAATATTGTTTCCATGCCTCCCGATGTTTACTGAAATTTTCATCCTTGACCTCATGCTCGTCTTTGTCTCTCCATCCATTTGTTAATCAATTAAAAATAAGTTTTAATTCTTCAACTCATTAGTAGAGGCTAAGTGAAATTCAAGCTTAAAGAGGTGTCTCACAGTCTTCCCAATAAGTCACCTAACCTCGGCCTAGATATGGGTTTTACAACTACTGCCTTATTTTTTTTCTTTCTTTTTTAAGAGGTAGAGTTTTAATGTTCTTATTTAGTTTATTATTTTAAAAATAAAAAATAAAATGTAATTTTTAATCAAAAGGGGCTTAGCCATCGAATACGATGTATGTGAAAAATGCTTGTTCACACATATTTAAAAAAAATGATATTTTTATCAAAATCCCAACTTCTCTGCAAATTTAATAATGTTCCCACCCATTTTTTCATCCTACCATGGTTAGCTCCAACTTGAGGGAAAAATAAAGTAAAAAAAAAAAGACTTTTTTTTTAAATGAATTAAAATTTTAATTTACATTTTTGTGCAATTACATTTTTGAGTTTTGACCATGCCATCATTATAAATTTAATATTTCATATTATCTGATATGTAGATATGTTAGATCAAGGTTGGTACTTTTTAAGTGTAATTAAGTAAGAAGATTTCCAAAACGAGAATAAAAAAGATTACCAAACATAAAGAGGAAATCAAGAAGGAGAAATCAAGTTCAACTTCTAGGATCTTTTTGTAAAGTTGGTTCACTAGAATCATATTGTATTTCATATTTTATCAATGCACCTAACTCTCCTACATCCAAGAGCTAAATTAGTTCTATATTTTTCATAAATTTGGCCAAAAACTTGTTTTGAGGGAGAAAAAAAAAACCTAGCTAAGTTTTAATTTGGTTAAAAAAATTTTAAAAGATTTTTAAATTCTTAGGGGTTCAAAATGTTGGATCAACTTTGTGATCCTCCAAGTAGAGAAAATCTCACGATTTCTCAATGGATTGAAAATCAAACTTGTGATGGTTTTTTTTTTTTTTTTTCAAATTATTTTTTAGTTTTGGTTAGATATTTTAGTATTTATATTTTATTCTTATTTATTTAAATTAGAGATTCATTAGATTGTTAGCTCTATCTCAATTAACTTTTTTTTTTCTTTTTTTTGAAAAAATTAATTATTTTTTAGTATTTTAACTTAGGTATATGATACCAATATGAGATGACAAGATAGATTTGCCTTAGAACTTATCAATTCAATCACCAATATTCCGACGTAATTTGAACCATACTTACAAATACCTAAACCAACATCTTGAACAATCTTTTGTAATTCCACTCTTAAATTTAACGTCTATTTGGACATATTTCCTATTTTTAAAATAAAAGATAATATAAACTTTTATATAAGATACAAAAATTCTTAAAAGTTTCACATTGAAAAATAATGATTTTAAAATCTGCTTAAACATTTTGCTACCTTATATTTTAAAATTTCCAAAAGTGATATTAAAAGACACAAGGTAAATTTATATTTTTGAATAAAATTTTCTTCTTTTAAATAAAAGTTTTTTTATTTTAGAAAACACAAAACATGAAATATATCCAAACTAGCACTTAGGATTTGTTTGGAGACTATTTTTTAAAATAATTTTATGTTCTCCACAATAAAAAATATAGAAAACACATTTGACAACTAAAAACTATTTTTTGTTTTCTATTCTTAAGAACAAGAAACATGATATTTTTAGATAATATTTTATAATTGTTTTATATTGTTTTCACTTATTTTCTAAGAGTTTTTTTAAGAAATAATTATACAAACACGTAAAATGATTAAAAATAAAACACTAGATATAAAAATTATTTTTAAAACATATTTAAAAATATTAAAAACAGATTAAAAACATTTTAAGTTTTAAAATAGACTTTTGTTCTACAAAAATTAAAGAACAATTTTAAAAACGGTTATCAAAAACTATTTTTCAAAATTGTTTTTTAAAACATTTACACCTAATATTTTCTTTTTCCTTGCTTTTGGCCATCTCTCCTTTATACTCATTTCCTTTCCCACCAAATTTCCATCATAAAGGGGCTAGAAGATCCATTGTAATGCTTCTGCAATTACGAGGCCTAAGGACCAATTGCTTGTGGATTAATTGTCTGCACAAAACTTCCCTTTCCCCGAAGAAACAACGCATAGAATGATCAGTTATATATCTCCACAATTCTTACAGAGAAATTCATGGAACCTTCCTGATAATGAGGTTAACTCCATGTTCTGGTTCAATGATTAGCTGAAATACAGGCGAGTGTCGGTATGCTGGCGAGATTGAAAAGCTAAACTTTGATAGAATGAGAGACAAGATCACCTTCAATTCAGCCATGGCGAAGTGTTGGCCAATACAAGTCCTTGTTCCCATTCCAAATGGCATATAAGCTTGAGGAATTTTACAGGCCCCTTGGATTCCATTACCAAATCTTTCTGGATTGAATAGGTGTGCATCGGGTCCCCATACATCAGGGTGGTGGTGCAATGTTGGGACTGGAATCCAAATCACTGAATTTCTCGGAACTGAAAGGTCTCTAAACTTCATGTCTTGAAAGGTCTCTCTTGATACGAATGCCACCACAGGATAAAGGCGCAATGTCTCTTGAATCACCATAGCCAACTGCAATGACAAAAAGTAGGAATGTGAAATATTTTAGCTATATCTCCAATGCAACCCTACCACACACATATATACCGTTTTCATGCGTCGCAGCATATCAGCATCTGGAAGGCGACCCTTGCAAATTTCAAGCACCTCAGCACGAGCGCGAGCTTGCCAGTCTGGATGCGTAGCTAACAGCACTAAGGCCCATGACGCGGTTACGGCAGTGGTCTCATTACCAGCAAAGTATATGTTCTTACAATTATCGACTATGAACTTGTCTGAGTTGATATGATCCATTGAAGGTTTACCATTGTGACTAGATGAACTTTTGGCAGCCTCGAGTATCATTTGCAAAAGGTCCTTTTCGCCGTGTTGAGCCCCAATGCGTTCATTTACCACCTTTAATATCATCATGTTTATCTCCTTCTCTAATCTCCATATCTCTCTATTGTTTTTGTTTGGCAAGTGTCTGTCATTACATTAATTTGGTGATGATGGCAAAAAAAATAGACTGAAAACAAGGCTCTTGAATATTAAAGGATGTGATATCATTGTCATTATTCTTACCTCCACCCAGGAACCCCAGTGTATGAAAACCCCTTGGACATGATCTTTTGAAGAGTTCGGAGCTTTAAGAATATGTCTTTTCCTTGGGAATAGCTGCTTCCAAAGCAAGCTCTTGAGATTATATCTGCGGACACCCTTCTCAAATCCTCATCAACTCTAATATCTGCGACTCCTTCCTCATTGTCTACACTATTCTCCCAAGTTCTGAGCACTATGGTAGTAGAATCCACCATTGAATTCACCATTCCCTTCAAAACAGAGCGTTTAAACGGTTGAGTTCTCCATAGAAGTATGAACTTGATCGAGTAGTGTTGAGATATTAGGAATGCTTTCCTTATATCCTTATTTCCTTATATCATTTAGTGTTGAGATATTAAGAATGTTTAGATATTAGGAAAGTTGAGATATTAGGAATATTGAGATATTATGAATATTGAGATATTAAGAATATTGAGATATTAGGAAAGTTGAGATATTAGGATATTAATTGTTATCTCCTTATATCATTCTTTCCTTGTATCATTCCTTCCCATTCTTAGAATGATGATTACCCTCTATATATACTTTGTACATGAAAGAATGAAAATATGAATGGAAAAAACTACCATTTATCAATTTGAAGATGGTATCAGAGTCATGGAACTGAAATCCTGGATATTTTGTCGCTATGGTAGTCCGACAGCGATCATCCATCTTAAGACAAGCCCTAATATTGATAAGTCAACCTTCAAATGCACTCACTGCAATAAGATTGATCCCACCAATCTAGATATCCCACAATTTCAAAGCAACGACTTTTGGTATGACCAGGAAAACAATGAGGAACCGAGGGTTTGAATCATGGACCTTTAGATCATGTTTAGGCTATCAACACTTTGTTATTAATGATAATAATCGTGATCAACAGAAGAAGGATTCCAAGAAAACCTCGATTGCAACTGTTGCCGAAATAAAAACAGAGGCTAATGTTGCTGAGAAAGCCTCTGCATTGGTAGCCGCTACAAATCATGGTGGTAAGTTTTTAAATACTTTTACACCTGTTATTAATAGTGCATGGATAATTGATTCTGGTGCTACAGATTATATGACTTTTGATTCTAGACA
The DNA here is from genome assembly GCF_004353265.1 of Vitis riparia. Lineage (NCBI taxonomy): Eukaryota > Viridiplantae > Streptophyta > Magnoliopsida > Vitales > Vitaceae > Vitis > Vitis riparia. Next base: position 9,936,217 of record NC_048445.1, read on the forward strand.
GGTTTCACCCCTTAGACCTTCCTCACAAAAAATTGTTTCCACAGCCAATGGTAACACAACCCTAGTCATTGGGGAAGGATCCTTAACTCTTACTAATACTTTGAATTTGGATTCTGTTTTAGTTGTTCCATCTTTAGATTACAATCTTTTGTCAGTTTCTCAAATCACCGCAGCCTTATCTTGTATTGTCATTTTTTGGCCTGAATTTTGTGTGATTAAGGACATCCAAACAAGACAGACGATTGGTTGTGGTATTAAGCGGGGAAAACTCTATTACTTGGACTTGCAGTCAAAGGATTCAAATAAGTTGCAACAAGCCTTGATGGCAGATGGATCTGAGGGAGAGAAGAAAAAGTCTGAAATTTGGTTGTGGCATCGACGTCTGGGACATGCTTCCTTTGGTTATTTAAAAAAATTGTTTCCTAGTTTATTTGCAAAGAGTGATATTTTTGATTTCCGTTGTGATATTTGTGAATTGGCTAAAAGCCATCGTGTTTCGTTTCCGTTAATTTTGAACAAAAGTCCGTTTCCTTTTATGGTTATACATTCTAATGTTTGGGGCCCATCCAAAGTCTCAACTTTGAGTGGCTCACGTTGGTTTGTTACTTTTATTGATGATTGTACCAGAAT